>NW_013670429.1:79450-87166 GCF_000517525.1 Limulus polyphemus | reverse complement strand
GGACAGCGGAGCACTTATACCCTCTCTAGACAGCAGAGCACTTATACTCTCTCTAGACAGCAGAGCACTTATACCCTCTCTAGGAAATAAAACCGAAAATTTTATGACAGGAACTTAGTTTTTAAAGGAAAGAAACTTTCCTCAACTGGGGGTGTTCAGGGATATTGTTATCCCCATCCCCCCCCCCCTCGTGAGGATTTTTGTCTGTTACTTTCGTGGGTTCCCCGGCATGGTCAGGTGGTTAGGGCGCTCGACTCGCAATCTGAGGATCGCAGGTTCGAATCCCCGTCACACCAAACATGCTCGCCCTTTAAGCCGTGGGTGCGTTATAATGTGATGGTCAATCCAACTATTCGTTGGTAAAAAGAGTAGCTTAAGAGTTGGCAGTGAGTGTTGATGACTAGCTGCTTTCCCTCTAGTCTTACACTGCTAAATTAGGGACGGCTAGCGCAGATAGCTCTAGTTTAGCTTTGCGCGAAAATAAAAACAAAGAAACAAACAAAACAAACATTCGTGGGATAGTTAACTTTTACCTGGAGAGGCTGGTCCTACGTTGACCAGTGAGTTTAAAGTCTTGGGATTGGAGTAACCGTTCAAATTATTTCTCCGAGTGTCTTATAAGCGTTGTACATTTGTTATTGTGTTAAACTTACAACAAAGTGTTCTTCGTTACACACTAAAGCCGTCCCTAAACCTCATTAGTCTGAAAATGGGTTCCGCGTCACCAAATACGGAGATAATTGGCCAACGATTGGTTTGATGAATTGTAACGTAACTGATTATGTTGATTTGAAGTTAAATAGTAATGTTTCCCTCTAGTTTATCGCTTCTAAATTAGAGACGGCTAACACAGACAGACTTCGAGTGGCTGTGCTCAAAATACGTAAATATAGGAATACGTCTTGAGCTCATACTACGTTTTGTAAACCTTTTAATATCAACCAAATAGGCTACCATATATTACCATAGCAACTATTGTAAACCTTTTAATATGAACGGCTAGAACAGCTGAGTATTGTACATGTAATAACGTCACACAAATATTGCTAACATTAACACCTACTGCGACACTCGACTAATACGGTTATTTAATTGAATGTGCACGACCAATTCCGTGTTGGAGAAGGAATATTGACCATAATTCTCAATAAACTACGTGTGTGTTTACACAAAATGTGGCACGCTTTTAGTACAATGTAAGTTATGTTCTACACACACACACACAAAAATAAAAAAAAATCAGATGTGTTAGAAAAGTAGTTACTTATTATGTTAGGCCTATTATATCTTTTAATACTATATTGTTGATCCAGCCCCTTGGGAGTTTTCAAGAATTAGAAAGGTGATTAATACTAATATTTCAACAACACTATATTCGTTATATCCATTCATACTCAATATGTGTCCGTGGAATGACGACTTTAGTCTGACTCAGACTCTGACAAGTCGGAGTACAAGGCAATGTTCACGTGAAGAATCTTACAGTTTATATATTGCATATATGTCACCTCTATAACCTCTGATTTGTACATCTACAGTTTTTTTTTCCCAGTATCCCTGTATATTGTATCAGATATTTACTTCTCTACCACAAACTGTCGCTAAGTGAACAATGTAGAGTAAAATGAATAGCTTGCAAGTCTGACACTAGATACATAATATCATAGAATGGAATTCTGTAAAAGGTCATGAAATGCGCGCGCTTTGACCCCCATAATATCAACCAAAGAGGCTACCATATATTACCATAGCAACTAAAAAAGTTTACAATAGTTGCTATGGTAATATATGGTTATGGTAGCCTCTTTGGTTGATATTAAAAGGTTTACAATAGTTGTTATGGTAATATATGGTAGCCTCTTTGGTTGATAACTATTAACCCATTGACTACGGCTGCTCCAAGTGCGTGCGGAATTTTTGCAAGCCGTACACGGTATACGGCACACTCGCATTCAACCGCCGGAAGCGAACCGTATCCTATCGGGCAAATCTGCATTCAATGGGTTAATCCTAATTGTAAGTACACATCTGTCGTGTAAGCGTACGTTTCTGGTTCAAATTTCCCAGCAGGTTTTGTGCCATTAACCTCAACAACAACAACAACAATAACCTTCAGTACCGCAGTCAACACTTGAAGTAAACACTTAGTTGAACACTTGAAGTAAACACTGTAATATATTACTCGTGCGTATGTCCTATATGCTGTTATTAGGGTAACCTTTTTTTGTTGTTGTTGTTGTTACTTTTTTTTGTAAAATAGTATCGTCAAAATGAAAAACCTTGTGCCGTAACAAGGATTCGAACCTGGGTTAACGCGATCACAACCCAAATTCCTAAGCATTGCTGATGATAGAATTTGTGAATTCTGAAACGTCCGAAGATTAAACACGTTGTTTCGTTTTATTATGGTGATTCTGTTTTTAACTAGACTTCGTTTTCCCGCCTAATGAATCTATTACAAAAGTATCCGCAAACTAATAATATCAAACTGATGTTTCATCAAAGCCAACGAAAGTAGCTGGTTAATAAAGAATTCAACGATTAGCCCTAAACGGTTATGTATATACTGTTATCAGAATTTTAGTAATGAATGCTATGTAGACCTTGAATTGGCGCTAATTTATCGTAGCTTTTTGGAGAGGACATTCAATCTCGATATATATATTTTCATTAATAACTCCGGGAATTTCTCGTCTCGTACGATATTTACGACACTCTTGAAGGCGCCAGTGCTGTACACATTAGGCCTAGATAAATGATCATGTGTGCTCCATATTAATATTTAATCAACTTTAATAAATGATTGACGTTTTATTGCCCAAGAATCCGGGAGTGAGAAGATCTGCTTTATTTGGATAGATTGCCCACAAGAGTCAGTTTCAATCCTATTTCATTATGAGTTGAACTTTCCAAATGTATTTTATATGAAGAAACGAGGACTTGTTGCGTGCAAACAACATACGATGAAGAAAAAAAGAAAAATAAAGTTGTTTTTTTCAGCATTATGTTTTCAGAACGAAGCTAAAAGAATTTTTGTCTTCTAGATAGTGAAATAAAAAATAAACCCAAGCCTCGTAACTGTTTACAAGAAAGTGGTATTAGCAGTTGAAAGATAACTGCTTTTGTGATTATTATTGACCTATGACATTACAGGTCAATTCATAAAGTAGTATTGACCGATATTGTTACCAGTATTATTTTTACTATTCTTGAGCTCTTTCACATCAGACCAATCGCCCTTTAGCGATCCATTAGATGAAAACAGTTCACTTTATTACCCACTCAGCATAAACAAAATATCAGCTTACTAGATGAAAACCAGTTCACTTTGCTACCCACATAGGATGAACAAAATGTAGGATTAACAGATGAAAACCAGTTCACTTTACTACCCACACAGGATGAACAAAATGTAGGATTAACAGATGAAAAACAGTTCACTTTATTACCCAGTCAGCATAAACAAAATATCAGCTTACTAGATGAAAACCAGTTCACTTTACTACCCACACAGGATGAACAAAATGTAGGATTACCAGATGAAAAACAACTCACTTTATTACCCAGTCAGCATAAACAAAATATCAGCTTACTAGATGAAAACCAGTTCATTTAATTAATTATGCACTCAGAACGAACAAATATCGTAATACCCGATAAGAGTTTGTCTAGAAAAAAAAAGAAAGTTATCTGTATGAAAATCGAACGATCACTAGATGAAGATTTAAAAGAGTTTTCTGAGTTTATCAAAACAAAAAGTGAAAGAGCGATCTTTTGTAGCATGCAATAAGAAATGTGTTTGATGATATTTACTGACAAAATTCGTCACAATTTAGACGTGAGAGAGAGAAACAACGAAATTTTTCAGTATTCTAAAATACGACAATGGACGTTTTTTAAATGAAATTCATCACTGATGAAACAATGAAATTTTTCAGTATTCTAAAATACGACAATGGACGTTTTTTAAATGACATTCATCACTGATGAAACAATGAAATTTGTCAGAAGGATATCTTAGAAGGAATGCTACTTGGACTGCGCACTGACTAACGTGCTACGACGGGACTCCACAATTGTAAGGAGGATAGTCTGTGCTTTGGTCGATTCTAAGCGCCTCTATCGTGTAGGTAAATAACTGCAGTAATCAAACATCAAATCCATTTATGAATTAAGTAAACGCAAAAGAAAAACATGAATACTTTGTAATCAATTCGAACATTATACGTTTCTGACAAACTACGAAGTACTAAAAGTCTTTGTTTTATGACTAATAACTGAATCGTCTTTGATTCAATGTAATTTGCTTATTATCTTTCTTATCAGTAGACTAATACAGGATTATCTAAACATTAACTATTATCTTCTTTATTCGTTGATGAGGATTAAATAATTTAATGCTAATGTATAAGGTGAGTAACAATTTATTTAATTTTTTTTAGCAATGTTGACCTGTTGATTTTAAGTAATCTGCGCTGTGCACAACCTAGGTATCGAATCCTAATTCGAGCGTTATATGAGCATAGAATGAAAATACTAATCTAACCCTAACAATGGTAGCAACAAGAGATCCAGTGAAATGAACCTATACAAGAGTGATCAGTGTTAGCGTTATAATTAGGCGTAATTGTTCGGTGAAACATAAGCCTAAGAGCTGTTAAGAATGTTTGTTAGTCATAGATAGATGAATAACCTGACGGACAGAAGAACAGACAGGCGGACAAATAGATGCACAAACAGTCAACAGAAGCGAACGATAGTTGTGTGAGTGTGTGTGTGGTAATTTTTTGTTAGGCCTATAACCGCGAGGAAAACAAAAGAATATGACGCTGGAAAAAAATTTTTATGATCGTGTAATAAACAATATTGAAACGTGTGTTACGATATTTGTTCTAATCTGTAATGTGTATTCAGATCTTGCTTATGTCTTCAACAATATTCCAAACAAGTATTTTTCAGCTGAACATTTTCACATTCGCTTTTCCTCCAGAAACCATTTTGTGAGGGCGTCGCTGTAGCAATATTTCGTCTCTCCTAATTCAATTCAATGACTATTTAGGGACAAAGTTACTTAAATCATAGTATTTTATACACTATACTTCTGGGAGTGTTTTTAAAATGTACAGTAATTTTGTCAACTTTGAATTTATTGTGTAACACACAAATCGTACGATAATTTGAACACATAAATACGTGTGTCATTAAGTATTTTTAAAATAACCACAAACGTCAGCTTTTAACAAAAAATCAAAAAGGTAAAAAAGAAAAAGATTATTCTGTGTTCAAGATAAACTCGTTATGATATGCACGAATTTAGTTGATTACTGGAAAATCTATTTTCGAGAAATATAAGTACAGATAAAAATGATAATGTGTTAAGCACAAAGTTACACAATGGGCTAATCTATGCTGTGCCTTATCATGGATATCGAAACCCGATTTTTAGCGTTATGAGCCTTCAGACTTGCCGCTAAGCTACTGGGAGTGTATGGGGCGGTGAGGTGCAGCAACAGAAATATGATAATAATAATAATGTCAGAAACAAACAAAATGAATCATAATAACACTTTGACAGTACTTCTAGGTTGGCAAACCTTTAAAATATCAAACATCACAATAAAGCAGAAAACGTTTCAAGTACTTAACTTTTAACACAGAAAGATTTTTCAACAGTATACGTTTTAGTGTTTCCCTTACAAAACTTTTCACGTAAAGGAACAGCGTCGATTTTAACCTACAAATCATGTTATTCTTAAGGCAGAACGTAAACCTTGACTGCCTGGTAACTAACGTAACTACACGATCGGATTAAACATAGTTACATTTACTGCTTACTTTAGACAATTGCTGATTAGGATCATGATTTATAAAATATATTGTTGGTGAGGTCATCTCGTCACGTGAGTGAGGGATTGACGGATAATAATTTCTAGGGTGGACATCAGACCGGCTTCGTTACGACCTACGTTTTTATACAAGTTGTTCACAGGAGATTAAGTTTTATGGCATCCAACTCCTGGGATTGCTAAATATGCTCTCTCTGAGACCAATGATGGTTTTAATCACTCTACTTGTTGAAATGTTGTAAAACAACCTTACTGCTGGAAGTTTTTATTGATCCAAAGATCTGAGTGTTATTCGAGCAGAGAAAACACGTAAAAAGTATTACAACTGGTAAGTAAAGTGTATTGATTTTATAACTTGGAAACACTTTTAACGACGAAACTACAATTTCCCCATCTTGAAATATCATCAGTTTCAAAGAAGCGTCATTAGAACCACGTCACGTGAGTGATAAACTAACTCACATATAGTTAGATAGATAGATACCAGCGGTTTCATCTGGCAATATCTGTTAGCTTTGTTTGTTGTTAAGCGCAAAGCTGCACAAGGGCTATCTGTACTGTGTCCACCACGGCTATCGAAACCCGATTTATAGTGCTATAAGCCTTTAGACGTACCACTGAGCCACTTGGAGGGATCTGATAGCTACAACATTAGGTAATTCCAAAATTAATATTAGAAAGATTTAAATATGCAACTTGAGCTACAATATCTGAAACTAGAAGATTTTGGTGCAACTTGTTGGACACCATGATTGTACAGTGTGAATTCGTGAGGGACACCACGATTGTACAGTGTGAATTCGTGAGGGCCACCATGATTGTACAGTGTGAATTCGTGAGGGACACCATGATTGTACAGTGTGAATTCGGGAGGGACACCATGATTGTACAGTGTGAATTCGTGAGGGACACAATGATTGTACAGTGTGAATTCGTGAGGGACACCATGATTGTACAGTGTGAATTCGTGAGGGACACAATGATTGTACAGTGTGAATTCGTGAGGGACACAATGATTGTACAGTGTGAATTCGTGAGGGACACCATGATTGAACAGTGTGAATTCGTGAGTCTGAAAGTTTTATCGTTGCTTCATTACACAACAGTGTTGGCATATGAAAGACCTGAAAGCAGACGACAGGTTTTAATGTTTTCTGTGGAGAACAATCTCCGTTTACAATAACATGCATGATTTGAAGGTAATTAATTTTTTTATATGACTACCAGGTGGCACAATGCTCATTTGTTGCGAGAAAGTAATCACTGATTTATCTCGTCTTTCATTTCACGATTCATCTAAAGTCATATGAAGTGTAGTCCAGGACTATTCTTTGTGAGAAAACCAGATCTTTGATTTACTTACAAGGGAAAGTAGTTGGATATCTTTTACAGTGAGATACGCCGTACTAAATGAAGTTTATAAAATTATATTCATTGACTAGGCTACAGTTTGAACACGTAAGATGTTGCCCATAATGATTTATTTACCTTCTCTGTTATATTAAATAAAATGTATATATAGAACGTTTTCTATAATACACATAAACATTGCTTTAAAAATGATTAAAGCACTCTTATTTACTCAAGTATGGGCCAAGTCCAGCGCAGTGGTTAGAGTGGAACTGAAGTCCGTGATTCGCGTCCCGTTATTGCCAAAAATTACACTTTCGCGTTTCACACTTGAGTACGTTATAAGGGTAACAGTCAAATCTCATTATCCGAATTCGGCATGACAAGAGTAGCCCTAAAATTATAGATGTGTGTGTGTGTGTGTCGTTGACTGATTGCTTTTTCTCTAGTTTATAGCTTCAAAATTAAGGCTGGATAGCGTAGATAGCCTTGTATGTGTGTGTGTGTCGTTGACTGATTG
>NW_013670429.1:77350-78514 GCF_000517525.1 Limulus polyphemus | reverse complement strand
AGAGACGGCTAGCGCAGATAGCCCTCGTGTAGCTTTGCGCGAAATTCAAAAACAAACAAACAAACATTTTGTTACAATTTCCTTTATTTAAGTAATAATAAAACGTTCTAGTTTACAAAGCACTTTAAATGTCATCATCAAGGACAAAGAGCTCATATCTCTTTTTGACATTCATAACATAAGGAGTCATCTACAAATATGGATGTGAAATTAGGAGCAAATTCAATCGTGGCGTTCAATTAATGTCGCCTCAGTATTAGTGTTAGTATACGAGTTAGGTAAATTGTATAGAATATGACTTTCATACAGTAAAAGGTCCAGACCTTATAACACGAATGAAGTGAAAGTAGAGGAGGGGTTCTAAACAGAAACAGATAACACACAGTTTTAGACCCCAGTTTGGATAGCATATAATGATATATTGCTAAGAAATTGATAATAACTTTGTGATAAAGTTTACGATTTCGCCTCGAAATTTGTTTTTTTATGTCTTGTTTGTTTGTTCGTAGTTAAGCACAAAGCTACACAATGGGCTATCTGTGCTCTGCCCACTACGGGTATCGAAACCCGACTTCTAGCAATGTAAGTCCGCAGATATACCACTGTGCCTTTATGGCTTGTGCTTCAGATTAAACAGTTTCCCCAGGTGGGTCAGCGGTAACTCTAAAATCCGAGATTCGATTCCTCGCTGTGTTATCTACATATTTTTAATGAAGTAATGATGAAGGAATTGAATTCTATATTGTTAAACAGTGCGAGCAGATTGAAGATACTCAGTGTTTACTTCGGTAAACCCGTTACGTAGAAGAAGTAAAATATTTGCTTTACGATCTTAGTTTTATAAGTCCCTCTTTGGGTCAATGGTAAATTTGCAGACTAACGACGCTAAAATTCAGGACTCGATTCCTCTCGGTGGACAGAACATAAATAGACCAATATTGGGCTTTGCGCTAAAATAAACAACTAATAAGTTTGGAAATGGGGACAGTTCGACAATATATATCAGTCTTTGGAATAACAAAAGTTAGGATAGTGCCTAACACTATTCAGCAATATATTCTTTGGAAAAAAAAATGTTAGGATAGTGCCTAACACTGTTCAGCAATATATCATTCTTTAGAAAAAAAAGTAAGGATAGTGCCTAACACTGTTCAGCAATATATC
>NW_013670429.1:72870-76548 GCF_000517525.1 Limulus polyphemus | reverse complement strand
AAATTCGCGATTTTATTCCATTCTCAAGGCTTGTTGGCTTCGACAAAGACATTTGTGTTTGGAAGTGGTAACATAAATATCACACAGGTATTATTAATTTTTTTATTATTTATTAACTTCTGCATCCATGTTAAATCATTGTCCAAGACACTAGCCTTTATGTCAGAAACAAAGTTAAACGGTCTGAAATGTCTGTGGTTGACGGATGTCGAATTTATGTAGTTATTTACCGCTTTTAGGCTTAAGAATGTCTCAAAATATAAGCATGCCCAAACTGTATTAATCCCAAAGTAAGTAATAAGACTTTAAATATAATTTAAAACTGCACTTATGCAATATATACATATATTCAGTTCAAAATAGTTCAACGTTCAAATAATAACAAATAGTTTAGTGAAACAGAAACCAGCCCTAAATTGACTCTACATGTTTCAACGCTCTTACACTACCATCTTCATAAGTAAGAGTTCCAATCCAAACAGTGGCGGAAATTTAGGTTTAAGATCTTTCAGGCCTCAAAGAAAACCCGGGATGATCGGAAACTTTCGTTTTTCTTCACCCTTAAGAGTTGAAGTTAGGTCATGACTTATATACTACATAATTATTTGCATTCCTTTGGCGCCATCTAGACTTAAAACACCCATAGTTCACAAAACGTATGCCCTCTACCCTATTTCTTATAAACCTGGACCAACTTCTTTATTCAGCACAAAATCGTTGTTTTTTTTTAATCTCTATAGTTTCTCTAATATATATGTATAATAATACTTCCTTGTTTTTTTAATTATATTTCTTTCTTTCTGTTTTATATTTTATTTATGTAACCTATGAACAATGATTATTATATTCACAAAGTTGGAATACTTTTTGTTTTAAGACTGGTTTGGTCAGAACTATAGAAGAGGAGAATAATGTGTAATAACTTTAAAGACATGGTGTGAATATTGATTAAATATAGCGCCATCTGCTGGCTTGTTCTTAAACTATAATAAAGGCTTCTATACCGGAGCATGGAGGTATCGACCTCTATTTCTGTTAACAAGACTTGGTCTTGAATATGGTATACGCCATCCATCTAAATACCTGTACTTTTGTTCTACGTTTAAAATTAATTTCTCAAACTAAAGAAAGTAAACGTGTTACAAGTGCCTTTCAGTACACAACCAATAGATGTTCGATTTTTAATATTTTCAAAAACGAGACCTAAAACTCGAGCGCTTTCGAATGGTTGACTATTCTTCTTGAGGAGAATAAAGGAGAACAGTCAACTATTCGAAAGTGGTCGAGTTTTGGGTCTCGTTTTAAAAATATTACAACTTTTGTAGCTGATCCTGTGTGCTAACTATTTAACCTGGATTTATTCGATTTTTATTCGCATCATCCTAAATCACATAACCAGGTCGGCGGTAAGTTTGTGGGCAAATAATGCTAAAAATCTTAATTCAATACCCGAGGTTGCTAGAGCACAAATAGCCCACTGTGCTTTACAACAAACAAACAAGAAAACACATAAAGAAGCTGTTCTATCTACATTGAACCACAGAGCTATTACTATTTATAAAATATAAATAACTAAGTTTCATTCAAGATATTCTGAAAAAAAAACAACTTTCAAAAACACCCCCTTTAAAAAAAAGGCACGATATTACGTAGACTAGGATCACACTTCCTTATATTTAGGGTTTGAGTGAAAAGTTACCTGGGTTCTTTTTATTCTGTGCATATAGGTGTTTCTTTAGAGGACTGATCTTCACTTAACATATTTTAATGCACCCTAAGGAAATGAGATGTTTTTGGAAATAATCGGGTAATTATTGTAATTATAAATATATAGGGAAACTTGACTACAATTAAGGATTATAATAGGGAAACTTGACTACAATTAAGGATTATAATAGGGAAACTTGACTACAATTAAGGATTATAATAGGGAAACTTGACTACAATTAAGGATTATAATAGGGAAACTTGACAACAATTAAGGATTATAATAGGGAAACTTGACTACAATTAAGGATTATAATAGGGAAACTTGACTACAATTAAGGATTATAATAGGGAAACTTGACTACAATTAAGGATTATAATAGGGAAACTTGACTACAATTAAGGATTATAATAGGGGAACAAAAGTCTGCCACGAACAGAAAAAAAAGAAGAGAAACACCCAATGGCTCAGCGGTAAGTCTGAAGGCTTATAACGTTGAAAATCAGATTTCGATACCTGTTGTGGGAACAGCACAGATAGCTTAGTGTGTAGTTTTGTGCTTCAATACAAACGAAAAATATATAGGTTTGGCCTACAGTGACTCAGCGGTAAATCTGAGGGCTCACGCCATTAAGAACCGGGTTTTCATACTCGTGGTGGGAACAATACAGATAGCCCATTGTGTAACTTTTTTGCTTAACAACAAACAAGGAAACAAGCTACAAAAAGACAAAACACACATCATTTAGCTGAACATGTTTGTTTAACATATCATATTACTTAATTTTAGACACAGAACAATATTATATCCACAAAGGATTTTTGGAAGCATAGCGTATAGTAAATTCGAGTCGAACTTTGTAATCAGAGATACCTTTATTACCGTTTAAGTCAATAGATGGCGCTGCTAAAAGATAAATAATTACGTAATTGAGAATAACTGCAGGTGGTAGTCGCAACGTCGGGTTGTATTTTTTAGATTTTTGTTTGTGTATAGTTAAGCACCTATCTGTGCCTTTGCCCACCACGGGTATCGAAACCCGGTTTCTAGCGTTGTAAGTCTGCAAAAATACCGCTGTGCCACTGGAGAGGGCGTATTTTTTTAGATTACTGTACACAGAAAGAAGTGGAATACAAATTATTTACTCTGCTTCCAAAAGGCTGTCCTAGGCTGGTTTCACATTTTTCATTCGACACATACTACAGAAAATGAGGAATTTTACAGCCTAAAGCTAGTAACTTGACTACTAAAGGAACTATCGTAGATTTTTTTAATGAATTAACATTAGGCAAGGGTTGCCATTTAAAAATAAAATTGATACTTCCTGAAAATACAGTTATTTTATTCCAACTATGACGTCAAAACGGCAAAAATCATGGAGTCGTTAAGTGTGATGATTTAGAGATGGTTTACGTCTATTTACGAAGAAACTAATGAAACAAAGGTTTTGTTTGTTTTGAATTTCGCGTAAAGCTACACGAGGGCTATCTGTGCTAGTCGTCCCTAACTTAGCAGTGTAAGACTAGAGGGAAGGCAGCTAGTCATCACCACCCATCGCCAACTCTTGGGCTACTCTTTTACCAACGAATAGTGGGATTGACCGTCACATTATAACGCCCCCATGGCTGAAAGGGCGAACATGTTTGGTGTAACGGAGATTCGAACCCGCGACCCTCAGCTTGCGATTCGAGCGCCCTACCACCTAGAAACCGGGTTTTGATACCCGTGGTGGGCAGAGCACATATGGCCCATTGTGTAGCTTTGTGCTTAACTACAACTAAACAAACACACCATGGTGCCCCGCCTCCAGTGGCACAGCTGTATGTTTGCGGACTTACAACTCTACAAACCGGGTTTCGATACCCGTGGTGGTTACGTGTATAATAGAATGTTTGTTTTGAATTTCACACAAAGCTACACGAGGGCTATCTGTGCTAGCCGTCCCTAATTTAGCAGTGTAAAACTAGAG
>NW_013670429.1:70909-71948 GCF_000517525.1 Limulus polyphemus | reverse complement strand
CTTGGGTTACTCTTTTACCAACGAATAGTGGGATTGGCCGTCACATTATAACGCCCCTACGGCTGAAAGGGCGAGCGTGTTTGGTGGACGGGGATTCGAACCTGCGATCCTCATATTACGAGTCGAGCGCCCTAACCATTTGGCCATGCTAGGCGTAATGAAACAAAGAGCTGCCTATTCAAGATTATGTATTTTAGCGTGATTAAAAAAGAGCCCGCACTGGTATGTGCTTTAGGGTCGTTAAATGATCTATAATTTTATGAGGCAAAGCTATAAAATTATCCCCATGTTATATTTCAGTTGTGTAGATACTGACAGAAGTCACTCTAGTGTGAAAATGCGCTGTAAAAAAATAGTTTTAGGGACTTTAAAATCCGGGAAAGAGAATTATACTGATTAGTTTAGTTACTGTGTTTCATTGTCAACTTAGCCGTCAATTGAGCTTGAGCAAGCCACAGGCGGTGTTCTGTAATACACGTAATGTTGGGTTGCTTATGGTAGGAAAGGCTTTGATCTCGACGTCACGTGTCATCCTGTTCTCAATCTCAAATTTGTCGATATTTGAGTGCCTTGGTTAAAAAGCTTAGTAATGACTTACGTACTATTATCAGTTATATTGATTTGATATAATCGTGTATTAGAAGCAAGTTACATAACAATTTCTGAAAGATATTTCAGGGGGGTCCCTCTCTCAAAAAATGCACACCAGTAAACAGCCTAAACTATTATTTCTAAAATAGAAAGGCAATCATTTTTAAATGATTAACTTAGTATTTTTTTATGAATAATATCAGATTATGTGTTATGGAAAGTTAAAGGTTTATGGTTTATATAAGTTTCATTTAAAAGTGTGATCTACGAATCATCAGTCTTTGACCCAGATATATGCAGCTTACCTAAAAGAATAACTCCCGCTGATCCAGCGGTAAGTCTGACGTTTTATAACGCTGAAAATCGGGTTTCGATACCAGCATTGGACAGAGCACTGATAGTCCTTAAAATAATATATACTTTAGTTAGAAGTAGCTGGAGTATCCGT
>NW_013670429.1:67455-69938 GCF_000517525.1 Limulus polyphemus | reverse complement strand
GAAAGGTTATCTTAGGACATGAAAAGTTGCTTCCATTATGTGTAATTGTAAAAAAATACGCAAAAACGCCCATAAAAACTACAAAACACAAAATATGAAACCACAACTTTGCATGTATTTCCCCATGAACACAAAAAAACCTTCGTACCAAATTTGGTGAAGATCCATCGACAGGGGGCGAAGTAGTGGTAAAAAACGCTAAAACGGCAATAAAAACCGTAAACAGCAAAATGCAAAACTAATAATTTATATGTACCCAGCATGAAACTAATGAACTTCCATAACAATTTTGGTGAAGATCCATCCACACCCTTGCGAAGTAGTTACACGGACGTACAACAGACGGTACTATTATATTTATAGAGATTACATTTTTTGCTAAATAATTTCGGAGCGTGATAAAATCAATTAAGCAAATGCTCGATAGATAACATATATGTATATATTTTTATATACTTGATGAGCGTGGGTTTTCCTAACACGTGTACTAGTTCCATTTGAAAACGTTTCGAATGACATTTAAATTTTTTTTTGTCACTTTAGGTATTTAGTACAACAAAAATCCATATGCGAAGATATATATATATGTACGTGTGTATCTCTGTTTGTGTGTGTGCGCGCGCACTTGGTGCTTTCATAATCATCATTATATGATAAATATTATAATACAAAGGTGTGGTGAAACTTCCGTGCTGAAATCTAATTTGCGATAAAACTGGTCTATGGCTCACGCCCTCTAGGGACAAGTAAAAATAGCATAATTATATATATTTTACATTGACTGTAACTTTCATCTAACGCAGCTTTTGTTTTAAAACTTTCACAGAACGTTCTACTTAGCTACCATAAAATAGTATGGTAAAACATATACATATTTATTTTAATTTCCACTAAAGGTGCCCTTCGATGGGACAGCGGTAAGTTTACGGACTTACAACGCCAAAATCTGGAGTTTGTTTCCCGCAGTGGACAACAAAAGATAGCCCAATGTGGCTTTGCTCTAAAACAAACAAGCCAAAGATAAAGTTTTATAGTAGTGGTTAAATGTAATGAACATCGGTTGGTGTTGAGAAAAGTGAGAAAGCTTTTGTTCAGTTCACTAAGGAATTAAGAGGTTAAATGTAATGAACATCGGTTGGTGTTGAGAAAAGTGAGAAAGCTTTTGTTCAGTCTCTAAGTAATTAAGAGGTTAAATGTAATGAACATCGGTTGGTGTTGAGAAAAGTGAGAAAGCTTTTGTTCAGTCTCTAAGTAATTAAGAGGTTAAATGTAATGAACATCGGTTGGTGTTGAGAAAAGTGAGAAAGCTTTTGTTCAGTCTCTAAGTAATTAAGATATTTGTGCTAGAACAGTAATTGGTTAAAATTAACTTGTTTATGTTTGTAAACACGAAATGTGTAAACGTAATCGTAAGTATATATTCATTGTTAGGTCACAAACGGCAGCGATTTCAAACTGAACCACTGTTATACATATATAATTTAGTTCATCAAAACTTTTAGCTGTCAGGACAAGTTAGTCCACGTAGAATATCATATAATAGTTCATAACTGCTAACATTTCTATTGTATTCTGGTGAAAAACTATTTCGTTTGATAATAGGCGTTTAGATAGATACGGACATATATATATGGTGTTTGTTTGGACTTTCGCACAAAGCTACACGAGGACTATCTGCATTAGCCGTCCCTAACTTAGCAGTGAAAGACTAGAGGGAAAGCAGCTAGTCATCACCACCCACCGCCAACTCTTAGGCTACTCTTTTACCAACGAATAGTGTGATTGACCATTACATTATAACGCCCCCACGGCTGAGAAGGCGAGCATGTTTGGTGACTGAGATTCGAATCCGCGAACCCCAGACTGTGGATCGAGCGCCTTAACTACCAGGTCATGCCAGGCTCGTATATAGATAAAAATCTCCAGTTAAGGTAAGATAAGTAGTAATTGGTTTTCATTTGAACGGCCTCTTATGCGACACGTGAGAGACTAAAAGGATAAGTCACAGATCCTTATGGTACAAGCATAACCATTCCTAATCTGAAACTGCTATTTATATATAGAGAGAGAGCAACCAAGCCTCAGCACCCGCCGCCTACTCTTAATCAAATTGAGGGTTTAATTGTGACAGTCATAACGCTCCTGGTGTTGAAAAAGTTGAGCGTGTTCAGTGATTCGAACATTAGGCCTGCTGATCCGCAGTCCAACTTGCTAACCACTAAATAGATACTGATATTAAATGCTATAAACAAGAGTTATCTTAATCGTATGGTATGTTAGAGACTGAAAAGAGCTTATAATCTTGATGAAGAAAGAAGTTCTTAAAAATTAGGAAGATTTAATAAAACTACAAAGTTTTAAAGATCTAAGTTACTTTAGTTGGATTATACCACTATCTACCACACTGGGCAACATTATCTTAAAGTGTGTTCAATATCTTCCTTATAGGATAATTGTTTGCGAATTGCAGTTGTGTTATTCTG
>NW_013670429.1:61683-66978 GCF_000517525.1 Limulus polyphemus | reverse complement strand
CTCTGACTTCGGCCCAGAGTTCATCCTTTGATTTTGGCCCAGAGTTCATCCTTTGACTTCGGCCCAGAGTTCAACCTTTGATTTCGGCCCAGAATTCATCCTTTGACTTCAGCCCAGAGTTCATCCTCTGACTTCGGCCCAGAGTTCATCCTTTGATTTTGGCCCAGAGTTCATCCTTTGACTTCGGCCCAGAGTTCATCCTTTGACTTCGATGGCTTTTGTTGTTTGTCTCAACCAAGATAGTCCCCCCCCCCCCACACACACTGAACAATATTCAGGTCTGGGCTCTGCTTAGGCCACACCAGATATACAAAGATTTCATGTGCTTCATTTGTTTTAAGATACTGTTTTACTGCGTCCACTGAATATTTGAAATCATTATCAAACTAGAAAATGAAATTTATCCCATTAAACGTTTTCCTGAAGAAACATCGTGGTGAATGAGTGTCTACTTATATTTGGCAAAATCAAGGACTTCATCAGTACCATAGAGACTACCAACTTCAATCGTGGTAAAAGAGCCACATATATGGTTACTACGTGAACGCTTCAGATAATATTACCTTATTTTCTCACCACTCCTGCGACGAACTCACTAGCGTATAATGGTTGAAAAAAACCTCAATCCTAGACTCACCAGACCAAATTACGTTTCTTTACATCCATGTTGTCCAATTTTGTAAGTCTTTGGCAAAATTAAGTTTCTTCTGTTTATTGTCTTTCGGGAACAAAGGTTTACTTGCTGCAATTCGCTGTGAAAGGGTTTACTTTAACATCAGTAGTTTCTTTGGGTTCTGTAGCTAGGCAACTGCCGTATCTTTCTGAGTGAAGTAAATCTAAGGTACTTAACATCTGATCTTCTGGTTCTGCTCGTGTTATTAGTCATGGAAGTTTCACTGTATCTTTTGAAGTCTAGTTTGATACTTTACTTTTTGTAGACATTTCCCACTGATCATAGCCCCCTTTTTATAAAGTTATTATGCTATGTCTTACTTCATCAGAAACTGTGCCCTTTGAAGCAGTATTTCATACATGAGCAGTTATCTTAAAGTCACGGACTAAAGAAAAATTTTCTATTTTTTGTTTCTTTCAGATTGTTTGTTTGTTTTGTTTTTAATTATGCACAAAGCTACACAAGGGCTATCTGTGCTCTGCCCACCACGGGTATCGAAACCCGGTTTCTAGCGTTGTAAGTCCGCAGACATGCCGCTGTGCCACTGGGGGGCGTTTCTTTCAGAAACAAATAATAACGCTAATGATAAATAAAACGTGTTTTTTTTCATTCTTTACAACAGAAAATTTATAAATGTGTGGAATGTTATAAATGTGTGAAATGTTATAAATGTGTAAAATGTTATAAATGTGTGGAATGTTATCAATGTGTGAAATGTTATAAATGTGTAAAATGTTATAAATGTGTGAAATGTTATAAATGTGTAAAATGTTATAAATGTGTGAAATGTTATAAATGTGTGAAATGTTATAAATGTGTGAAATGTTATAAGTGTGTAAAATGTTATAAATGTGTGAAATGTTATAAATGTGTAAAATGTTATAAATGTGTGAAATATTATAAATATGTGGAATGTTATTTGATGTTGGACATCATTATAATAGCCGCATCATTAGAACATCTTCTGAGATAGCAGATTCTATTTTTTATGGCTATGGTTCTCTTTATAGTTCATTTATTATTTTCTTCTATCGTTTAATTTAACTATGAATTTTTAGTTGCATTAAAACCTTAACTCACCTTCTACATAATCATTTGTATTTTGAATAAATATGTATGTATGTATGATGGAACTGACACCAGCTTTCCTAGCAGTAACATACAGATACTATAAATGTAGCGGAAGAGTATGTAAATTTATGATCACATGAGGATGTACTCTCTTGACCAACTCAGTGAATAAATACTCTACCATAAGTTTCACTAAGAGAGAGAGAGTGTTTTCGTAAGTGTTGAATTTATTTCTAAGTGTTGTTATTGTTGAATAAATGTTGTTGTTGTTGTTGAACCCGGATTGTAAACCTAAAAGCTACAGTTCTGGCTAGAAAGTGGTTTTCAGAAACATAACTATTGTCAGTTCTGGTTAAACAGTGGTTTTCAGAAATATAACTATTGTCAGTTCTGGTTAAACAGTGGTTTTCAGAAACATAACTATTGTCAGTTCTGGTTAAACAGTGGTTTTCAGAAATATAACTATTGTCAGTCCTGGTTAAACAGTGGTTTTCAGAAACATAACTATTGTCAGTTCTGGTTAAACAGTGGTTCTTCAGAAATATAACTATTGTCAGTTCTGGTTAAACAGTGGTTTTCAGAAATATAACTATTGTCAGTCCTGGTTAAACAGTGGTTTTCAGAAATATAACTATTGTCAGTCCTGGTTAAACAGTGGTTTTCAGAAACATAGCTATTGTCAGTCCTGGTTAAACAGTCCTGATATTCTTACATCTAATTTTGTAGAATTTATTCAAACCAAACACGCGATTTGGAATATACTTGAATAAATAAGGATTTAACATTGACATTATTACTAGATTTCATCCTGAACATCTTTTTCACAGGAGAAGGCAGTGTATTTTAAATATATCCTGTGTATCCTCCATCTATGTATATTCCATTGAATTTCTGTGTATCTCCATCTAAATTTTGTGTTATATACATTTGAAGTATATCATTTATCTAAATTGTATATTTTATGTACGTTCGTTTATTTCTTTGTTTTATTGTAAAGCCCAAACTACACAATAGGCTATCTGCGTTGTGCCCACCATGGGTATCGAAACCCGGTTTTTAGCGATATGAGCCTTAAGATGGCTACTGACTTGTGATCTTCCAATAAATGAGAGGAAGATTGTTGAATTATTCCTTACATCAGTTTCCCAAGTGATATACAGGGCGGGGCAAGAGTAATTACACAGTTGTTTCACCTAGAGCATAGTTTAATTTCTAACTATTACTCTGAAACAAACAATTATTAGATTGGTTTCAACTGACTCCCTAATATTTTCTTTAGTACCAAACGTAAAATACCACTATACCAATTGAATGGTATCAACCGTAAGGTACCAACTGAATGGTAAATTTGCCCCACGCTATATACCGATTCGCTCTTGTCCAGATTTACTGGAGAGAGAGAGAGAGAGTGGAATTATCTGAAACCGGCATAATTCGGAAACAAGTGGTAAAACGGGTGTTAGATTGGGCTCCATATTTAGTTTAGTACTTTGAACAGTTCGCCTATTGAATAATTTAGAATATTAAATTGGGAGCATAAATACTATATAGTCTTTAAATCCTACATAAGTACAGATTCAATGTGGTGAGTAAACGATAACTCAAAATATCATATATATATCGGCAAATATTATTTAACAATTGGTTTCAACGGTTGACATTATGCAGTGCCATCTGTTATCAAATCATAACATTAAAAACAACAAGACGCGCAGCAATTTAATTCAAAAATACAATAATAATAACTTCCTCAGTAGGCAAGATGTGATTTTAACAATTTCAACGTTTCGATCTATAATATTTAGTCATAACCACCAGGTTCCTCACTAAACATTATACAGCAAGCTGTTCAGTAGTTGCGATTTTGTGATTCGCACCGACACTATTTCAGTGAGAGAAAATGTTTATTGCTAACTCTTGATAAAATCATTATTAGCAAGATTCATATTATTTCCTCCTGTTTGTTTAATATTAGCGAGATTAATATTATTTCCTCCTGTTTGTTCATTATTAGCAAGGTTCATATTATTTCATCCTGTTTGTTTAATATCAGCAATATTCGTATTATTTCCACCTCCTTCATATTATTTCCTCCTGTTTGTTCCTTGCTAATAATGAACAAACAGGAGGAAATAATATGTACCTTGCTAATAATGAACAAACAGGAGGAAATAATATGAACCTTGCTAATAATGAACAAACAGAAGAAATAATATTAATCTCGCCAATAATAAACAACTTAGATTTTTGTTCTTGTTATTAAGTCTTAATGGTATCACATTTAAAACTCTAAATATTCAAAAACACATTAACATTGGTGTTTCACATCTAGATTACACTATAAATCAGTATTATAAATGTCAATAGATGGCAGCAGTCAGATAGAATGAGGGTAATATAACTTATGTAAGTTGTTAAATTATTGACTTCTCTAATTTTCGTCATGTGTGTGTGTGTGTGTATGTACCTCATAATATTGTATGTGTTTCATACTTAATAATACAAGTCAAACAAACCACAACTGTAACTTCTGAAGAAAAGAAGAATGGCACGCACATAACATGTCAATCATTTTTACGTATATATTAACTTTCCCAAAATATTTATACTTTTTGGAAATTCTATAGTGTTCCAATCTTTCTATCAAACCTTGTCTCAAAATTTCTACTTGTCAAATTTGTTGCTGGAAAAGTAAGGGAGAGAAAAGACATATCTTGTTTATATAGAGTACATAGTGCTCGAAACGAGAAAATATTGACAAGAAGTAGTCACTGTAAAAAAAGAATGTCAAATTATATCAGAATCATTACATCCTAACATAATCTTATAACATCCATTGTGGTAAACAAGACATTCGTTGCAAAAAAACCAATTGCAGCGTTGTAAAGCATCTAATGCCGAGGCTTTTAGGCCTAAAACTAGTAGTTAATAAAGTTATATAGAAAAAAATCTTTCAGGTCTATCTTTTGTCTGTTTGAGGACGTTTGTGGCTTCCTTTTCTTCAACAGACAGTTGAAGTCCATTTAAGTTCTCAAACCTGCTATGTCTACTCTTCCTAACATCCCAGTGACACAATATCTTTTGTCTTCCAGTGAAGTTCCACCTAATAAAGATTTAATCATGCCAACCGGATTCTCCTTTCTAGACCCTACTTAAAATGTGGAAATGTTCAATGTAATATCTTTAGTAAAAAACCATTTAACTCATTACGTTTGATGCAAGTACAAGTATTCAACCTCGGTGTTTTTTTTAGGCGAACAAGGTTCCAAACAAACCAAATACGTGTCGGTAATAAGTTATACACTTGCAAGACAAGTGAAAATAATAATAATATTTGAAAAATAATTATAAACATATAAGAAGACATGAAAAGAAATCCAACGTCTGAATGTTTTCGGTTTTCTTCTATTCCAAATTTTCTCGGTATTGTTTGTCTGCAAATTTCGTAGCAGAGCTACTGAGTAGTCGTCTTAATTGAAAACTATCGTCTATTGAGAGGTGTAACTTCCAACGACCAACTTAGTAAATAATAACTTCCGAACAATAGAGTC
>NW_013670429.1:56640-60683 GCF_000517525.1 Limulus polyphemus | reverse complement strand
GAACAATAGAGTCAAAAGGAGAAGACTACATTAGTAACTAAATGAAGTATTGAGTTTGGATCCTGAATCAGGTCTTGAACAATAGAGTCAGCAGGAGAAGACTACATTAGTAGCTAAATGAGGCCTTGAGTTTGGATCCTGAATTGGGTAGTGAACAATAGAGTCAAAAGGAGAAGACTACATTAGCAGCTAAATGAGGTTTGGGGAAGGTGATCTTGATCAGCATTACAAAGGTTCATTGCCATGAAAAATTACATAGAAATTGATATCTATAATATATTGCTTTTGTCTTGCCAGTAGTATATCTAACAAGCACTTAATAGTGTTATGTTAGTGTAGCAAACTAGGCTACAGATAACATTAGTGTTGTGTTAGTGTAACAGACCAGACTATTGATAACATCAGTGTTATGTAAGTATAACAGACTTGGCTACTGATAACATTAGTGTTATGTTAGTGTTTACTTGATATTCATTGTTGACCGGGATTCGTCTCGATGAGAAAAAAAACATGCCTGGTTTCTTAGCCGCAGTCTTAATGTAGTGACGAAACTTATAACGTATTTATCATTACAGCTGAAAAAAAACAACTTTTTTTACTACAATACATCTGCTTTCTTACACTTACATAACACTAATTTTATCAGTATCCAGGTCTGTTACACTAACATAACACTAATGTTATCAGTAGCCAAGTATGTTACACTAACACAACACTAATGTTATCAGTAGCCAAGTCTGTTACACTAACATAACACTAATGTTATCAGTAGCCAAGTCTGTTACACTAACACAACACTAATGTTATCAGTAGCCAAGTCTGTTACACTAACATAACACTAATGTTATCAGTAGCCAAGTCTGTTACATTAACATAATACTATATGTTATCAGTAGCCTAGTCTGTTACACTAACATAACACTAATGTTATCAGTAGCCAAGTCTGTTACACTAACATAACACTAATGTTATCAGTAGCCAAGTCTGTTACATTAACATAACACTATATGTTATCAGTAGCCTAGTCTGTTACACTAACATAACACTAATGTTATCAATAGTCTGGTCTGTTACACTAACATAGGAATAATGTTATCAGTAGTCTGGTCTGTTATACTAACATAACACTAATGTTATCAGTAGCCAAGTCTGTTACACTAACATCCTGGTTATTTTCAGCAGTTTTAGTCAGCGCTTACGTCACGCCAGGATCAGCCAATACAAGAGAAGCATAAATTAACTAAATTAAACTGAAGCTCAAATGTTTGATAAGGATTTGTAGAAGCTTTAAATTGGAATATAGTACTTTATCTGTCAGCTAATGTTGTTTTCTTGCATGAAAAAAACAGCTTTATATATATATTGGCCTTAGGGTTAAGGCTCCTCTTATACATTGATATTATTTTCTATTTTATTATCTGCAACGGTTCTCAAGCTACAATTATACCACAGCTTTTATGATGAAACTTTTGTTGTTGAATCGACCTCTATATATTTCTCATCACTTGTGAGGTTTTACACGAGAAAAACGAGATTTGAACTTCATTGTAATTTACATAAGCTTTACAGCAATGCTTCAACTATAAATTATATTACTTAAAACCTTCTTTCTGTCCATTCGTGACACATGTGTCGCATTTACAAAAAAGTTCTTTTGTTTTTCAGTCTTGTACACTATGCTCTAAAATGCCTTTTATATTTCCATTTGAAACGTTAAAACGAACTTAAGATTCTCCTTTTCATATTTGTCAAATACCCAAAGTATTAGCCCAAAGTAGACACGTATAACACAATACATCTAGCATAGTAGTTCTTTTGTGTCAGTTTTGATCAGGTGATACATACGACACAGGTAAATATACTTTGCTGATTATAAAAACCATAGAAATAGTTTGTGATAACTTGACTGACGATCCAAAACAACCTGAAGGTTATATGATACATTTTACCAACGATCCAGAACCATCGGAAGGGTGGGTAAAATATAAATTGTCAATGTAGTTCTGAAGATTCTACCATATTGGTGGTGAAGTATGGTTATAACTGTTATTTATATGATGTTGTTTTTTTGTGTTGAAACAAAAGCAGCAAGTATCTAACTTGTTGTAAACATTAACGATCAGTGAACCGTGGGAATATAAACTCTTAAT
Organism: Limulus polyphemus; assembly: GCF_000517525.1. Taxonomy (NCBI): domain Eukaryota; kingdom Metazoa; phylum Arthropoda; class Merostomata; order Xiphosura; family Limulidae; genus Limulus; species Limulus polyphemus. The sequence goes on along the minus strand of NW_013670429.1, from coordinate 58,533 downwards.
GATTATACTTTTCTTGTGATATTTTTGGAAATTAGATGTTGCATCATAATTACTTGTTTTGAATGGATGGTTTCTTCTCTAGTATTCGGACACTTCTGACTTACTTACATACATCTGTACATGCTCGGGATAAGATTAGAAGCCTAATAATGTGGATCCTGTAGTGTTCACGTTTCAAGATAATCACGAACTATGCTTCATGCAATATTTATATTTTCAGTTCAGATACAAATCATGGAATATTTTTTTACTGTGTAAATATTAAATTATGTGATGAACAGAATGCACGTTCTTCAACATATGAGATAAATAATTCTTTCGTCATTATGTACCTACTTACTTCGGGCACTTTTCGCTCTTGAGAGGTAAATTACATGTTTTTATATTGTTAACCTCAAAGCTACACATTGGGTTATTTTTGAGATTATAATATTTTCTATTTTAATTATGGGCGGTGATTTTCTTTGTCTAACTTGCATTGTTGAGATACTTTTATAGTGTTAGCCAATTCCAACCTTTTCACAGTGTTAAGTTATAGGATAGGGTTGAGGGATGAACTGACTAAATATATTATATATCAAGTAATATTTATTTTCTAAACACAAATGCAGACTAACCCTACAAGTTAGACAAATACCTGCTAATTAACCCTAAAAATGGTCTTATTATTTGGTGACAAAAGGCTTTATTACTAGGTATCAAAAAGACTTTATTTGGTGTCAAAAAGGCATTATTATTATTAGGTGTCAAAGAGGCCCTATTATTTGGTGTCAAAGATGTCTAATTATTTGGTGACAAAGAGGTCTTATTATAATTGTCCAAAAGGCCTTATATATTTGGTGTCAAAAGGCCCTATTATTTGTTGTCAAGGTGGTCATATTAGTAGGTGTCAAACGGCCTTATTATTAGGTATCAAAAAGGCCTTATTATTTGGTGTCAAAGAGATCTTATTATTAGGTGTCAAAGAGGCCCTATTATTTGGTGTCAAAGATGTCTAATTATTTGGTTACAAAGACGTCTTATTATAATTGTCAAAAAGGCCTTAAATATTCGGTGTCAAAAGGTCCTATTATTTGTTATCAAGGCGGTCTTATTAGAATGTGTCAAAAGACCTTATTATTAGGTGTAAAAAAGGCCTTACTATTAGGTTGTCTAAACTTTGTCAAGCTGTTCTGATGCTGACAAGTCTTGTTTGTTGTACATACACTTTTGTAACGGTTGATTATTCCTTCTATATGTCTTGTATATAATTCAATAACTTAGAAACCCATTCATATCTAATATACGTAGCACGTAGGCGTTTTCCCTCAGTAACTTGAATTATTAAGAAATTATATAACAAACACCACAAATTTAACACTTAGTTAAACTGACCCTTGTTCTTCCTAGAAGCAATGCGTCCATCTCTCCTTGCGGTTGTGCCTGCCCAACGTCACTGGTCGCTCTTCGTGAAACGTTTTTTGAAGGGTCCATGGATTATTTAGCCATTTAAAATAAACCACAGCCTGAAATGGACTGTGCTGCTTCACACTATATCGTCATGATCGAGCAGCTTCTGTACAACACTGAAGAACCTCTTGAAGTTGGGCGTTTCCTAGAGGATTACAAGATAGATAAATGTAGAGATACGGAGCCAAAATAGTTACACCATGAACATATGTCAGTTTCCATTCATCAGTCTAAAAACGTAAAGATCACTTTACTGGGCTGTTTTATTACACCATGAACATATGTCAGTTTCCCTTCATCAGTCTAAAAACGTAAAGATCACTTTACTGGGCTGTTTTATTACACCATGAACATATGTCAGTTTCCATTCATCTGTCTAAAAACGTAAAGACCAATTTACTGGGCTGTTTTATTACACCATGAACATATGTCAGTTTCCATTCA
>NW_013670429.1:45342-55640 GCF_000517525.1 Limulus polyphemus | reverse complement strand
TGAACATATGTCAGTTTCCATTCATCAGTCTAAAAACGTAAAGATCACTTTACTGGGCTGTTTTATTACACCATGAACATATCTCAGTTTCCATTCATCAGTCTAAAAACGTAAAGATCACTTTACCGGGCTGTTTTATTACACCATGAACATATGTCAGTTTCCATTCATCAGTCTAAAAACGTAAAGACCACTTTACTGGGCTGTTTTAGTAATCGTAATGTTATTGTTTTTGATTTACGTACCTTATTATGTAACGAATAGTTTACATATATTTATATAACAATATTACCTTCTGGTCAAAGTAAGCTATGTACCCAGAGTGAGACTAAAATTCAACCTGGTCGTCAGTGTAATTAATTAAATATACTGAATTACGGACGGTTAGTGCACACAGCCTTCGTGTAGCTTTGCGCGAAATTCAAACTAAAATTGTCCACCTATAAAGATTAGAATGCATTGTTTCATCAGTTGAGTCCCCCCTCTCTCTTTTTAACAATATTTTCGGCCATAAGTTCAATAATACCTCACGAGATTCAGCCATCTTAGGAGTATAGGCTTTTAAACATACAATGGATACTTATAAAGACTATTGATTGCCAATTTAAACATACAATGGATACTTATAAACACTATTGATTGCCAATTTAAACATACAATGGATACTTATAAAGACTACTGATTGCCAATTTAAACATTCAATGGATACTTATAAAGACTATTGATTGCCAATTTAAACATACAATGGATACTTATAAAGACTACTGATTGCCAATTTAAACATACAATGGATACTTATAAAGACTATTGATTGCCAATTTAAACATACAATGGATACTTATAAAGACTATTGATTGCCAATTTAAACATACAATGGATACTTATAAAGACTACTGATTGCCAATTTAAACATACAATGGATACTTATAAAGACTATTGATTGCCAATTTAAACATACAATGGATAATTATAAAGACTACTGATTGCCAATTTAAACATACAATGGATACTTATAAAGACTATTGATTGCCAATTTAAACATACAATGGATACTTATAAAGACTACTGATTGCCAATTTAAACATACAATGGATACTTATAAAGACTATTGATTGCCAATTTAATTTCATCTTCAGCTAGACCTATTTCGTAGCTTATGATTTTCCTGCAGTGCACCGATCCCCATGTTTTTACGTTAAATATATTGAAAAAAAAAGTTTTATAACCTTTTAGCTTAATGAAAACAAAACGTAAAAGATACGAACACAAGAGTCAATATTTTCAGACACGGGTACAAATTTCATAATGTTCCTGATAACCTGACTTCACAAAATATAAAAATATCCAACAGTTTCATGTTAGTTTTTGATATTATTAGAAACAATATAATTGCAGTTTCAACTGGGCAGTTGACGATAGTTGTTAAACTACAAATAACACCGCACTTTCCGCTAAACAACACTGAACACCTCCGTGACTACTGGGTGTGTAGGGGCATGTTCAAGTTTTTTCTGCTACTTGTAAACACTCATATATAATGTTTCATTTAAAGATGAAGCCTCAAGCCTGACTTTAATCTAAGTACACTTTCATTATAAACACGTTACATAACGTGTTTATTTGCGAATTATCTTTGCACAAAAGGGATATTTACCTTTTCAAATGGTAGGTGGCGCTAAGTAGGTAGTACTTCCGTTTGTATTTGTATATTTTTGTTGAACACGTAAATAAAGATTTTTTATTGGAAATCTCTCTTTTTTAAGTAAGATTGTTCAGTTTGTCGAACGTATGCAACAAAATTCGCTTAGATAATTTAGCAGGATCCGTGTTTTTATTGAATTTTGTAAGTTTATGGTGGATGTAAAAATGTCTACATTCTACATATTATTAAAACATCAATCTTCGACCTACCTCTGTACTCATATTACTAATAACTTCTTTAATCTTATTACTTGGGTGGAGCTCAAGATGTAGCTTCAAGCAAACTGTCTTCAAAGTTATAAACTAATATCCTTTAATATCATTATACCCAAATATAATGAACTTCTTGGAGTAACGGAAAACAAAAAACTTACTCTGATGTGTAGAGATCCTTGGTTAACACTTTGTTGTATGACTCTCCTGGAATGAGAATTTTGAAATGCTGAAGTCAAGACTTGCGTGGTGGTTAATGTTACTCTTCGTGCGTGCGTGTGTGCAACTAAAGTACCTGTTTTTTGGATACGATACCTTGGAAACGGTTTGGACAGAAAATGACGTTTCCATCTAACGGTATGTATGCCTTTATATCCACAGCTGAAATAGTTATACAGGGTTGAGCATGTTATATTAAAACAATTTTCCAAATCCAAATCACGTGACACTACCGATACAAAGTCACGGTGGAACTGAATGCATCAAAACTACAGTATGACATTATTTAACGCGTCATAATTACTATGACGACACAGACAATATATTGCTTTGAAAAGAGGTGTATAGCAACCCCTTTTCCAGGCAACATATTCGTACATTCTGATCATAAAGATATATTCATATCTGAGTTTTGCAATTTCAAAGACGGGGATATTCCTTGTGTTTAATGACATTGGAAAACAAAATAATATGGATCAATTTGAGGCACCAGGACCATCCAGAGAGATACCTGCAACAATTTGTATCTCAGCCGTGTTAAGCAAAATTCAGCGTCTTGTAATGTGTGAGAATCCACAAATTCAGGGGTTATTGATAAAAATCGTCCACGAGTTCCAGGCAACAGTACAGTACGCAACATAATCAAGAAGGTCGTCCGTCTGTAAACGAGGGTAAGGATGAAGGGGTTCACCAAGATAAGGCTTCCATTCATAGCTCCCGTTCAACTGTCGCATACCTTAAGCAGCTGGAGAATGAAACAATTATTCATGTCATTTCATAAAAAAGGCATACTGGTCAAGTCAGACTTAGAAACAGACTCTGGGAAACCATTAATTGGACACACAAGATATATTGTGGAAAGCGGCAGGAAAAGTGATTGTGATTTGAGCATGATACCTTATGACAGAGCAGTTTGCAATGTAAATTACGCTGCATGACTATTGTCAAGATGCACGGTCGTCAGATAGAGCACGACCGGACTTGGCGATATGGACTGTAACAAAGTAGTGTGGCTCCAAAATCGTTTTAACATAATGTACTCAGCCTTTTGTATACTACACATAAGGAACAAAGTTTAGGTAGTTTGTCCTTGTACGGAAATTGATATCTAAAATGGAATTTTTTTTTTAAATGTTTCTGAGCTTAAGATGAGAATTAACTTTGATAACTATTTTAAGTTACAGCCTCCATTTTCTGAAACATTTAAGCTTAGTTAATTAATCTTCAAGTTGTAGTTTGGATACTCCAAGACAGAGATGATGAGATATTTAGAAAACTTGTCAGTTTTGAACTTAGTGTTTAAATAGTTAAAGTAGTTTTTTTCTAACTAAACTATTTTGTTTTGTGTTATGTAACTGAGTGGAGAGACTAGTAAACCGAGCAGATTTGGTAAGTTCTAGCGAGAAGACAAAAAACTAACACTGTGATAAAAAGGAATTCGACTGCAAAGGTTAGTTTTACATGATATAGTTTGTTTCAGTGAACTAGTGTACACATGATAGTTCAAAGAACAGCTACACAATATATATATAATGTTATAGTTTAAAGAAAAATTGCACACATATTCACTCAACAGTCTATAGAGATAAATCCAGTAAACCAAAGTGCCTGAGATAAATTACCCTATATGTGACGTGGTAGCGATCCTGGTAGGAATAATGCATCTATAAATATCACGTGCTATTAAAGTGATTCCTAATAATTCAAAGGACTTCTTTTGCAATGACAATCCACAGTCACTCTAAAATAGAAGTAGTATTCCCTTGAGGGTTTTGCTTTAATAGAATCTAGAAATAACTATGTGTTCTTTCAAAATGGGTTCATTTTAAAGACTGAGGCACATGAATCGCTTTGTCGGAAAACAGAAACAAAACCAAAACCCGTAGATTATTGGGAAAGCAATACATGTTTCTTTTTCGTTCTTTGCAAAAAACAAAAAAACGTTTATGCATATTTAAATACAGAGATAACAAATATCTTTATATTATTGTGTAAAACTACCTTTCTCGGAATACATTTCATTTGTCTAGCGTTCGACAATGATGAAATTAAAGTATAACTCAAAGATTAGACCCATTTCTCTACAAGTTATCTCCTATTTAAAGTTCAGTTACTTGTGGTGAGACTAAAGTCTAAGCTGTAGTTAGTAACATCAAGATTAGACCCATTTCTCTACAAGTTATCTCCTATTTAAAGTTCAGTTACTTGGGGTGAGACTAAAGTCTAACCTGTAGTTAGTAACATCAAGATTAGACCCATTTCTCTACAAGTTATCTCCTATTTAAAGTTCAGTTACTTGTGGTGAGACTAAAGTCTAAGCTGTAGTTAGTAACATCAAGATTAGACCCATTTCTCTACAAGTTATCTTCTATTTAAAGTTCAGTTATTTGTGGTGAGACTAAAGTCAAATCTGTGCCACCTCAATTTTAATTTCTTTCAGAAAAAAAAAATGTCATCCCGTTCGCTCGCCAGTTCTGTCCCCGAGGTGGACATGGCTGATAGCCCAATGTGACTTCTCTCTAAAACAAAGAAATCGTCAATTTTTCCCTATACTCACGCCCCTCCCCGTCCCCCCTAATACTATCGTTTTATGACAAATATAGTTAGCTATAATACAAACTAGTGACTTAAAAGATTCGGGGCTCGGTCCTATGGGCGCGGAAACTTTCGACGTTTTGGTATGATATGGATCATGATTTTCTAATCTGGGAATTCAGGGCACCAACTGGGAATTCGGGGCACCGTGAAGTAGAATCGGGGTACAGGTCTGGCGACGCCTCTGGGCTTGCCTAAAATATCTTTGAAAGAAGTGTGCAAGTTTTATCTTTGCATGATCATCCACTTCGATAAGTAACAAGACGTAGTTTACATCAGTTATGAGCCAAGTTCCTAGTTAACAATTTGATAAAAGTATTGACACAAAATGGACAGCAGCTGTCTGTTGTAGAGACACAAGTGTAGAGGACGACGTCTCGAAGGTCTTTCGTCTTCAGGTCAGTGTGTGTTAGTATGGTGTATGACAGTTATTTTGGTGTAAAGTTAATAGTTTAGAGAAAAACTATTAACCACCAAGGGTGTTCGAAGATAACACTCCTCCTTCACCCTGTTAGAGGTTAAAGATTAGGAGTTCGTAAAGTGGTCATCGTTCTAACTGGGCCAAGTGAGCGAAAAAAATAAACAAATAAGAGAAACTAATAATGCATATATATAAATAAATAAATAAAAATTGAATGCACATACATATATATACACACATATACATACGTACATGCACTGGTGGTAATATTGAGGCAAGTGGGTGGAAGTGAAGGCGTAGCAGGGGTAGGTAAAGTGTGTGTAAGGTGTTGTCGGTGTTTATAGTATTCTGGTAGATTGTGGAGAGCGTGTTATGATTGGCTAGTTTATCCCTGTTTCTGATTGGAGGAGAGATTTCCTGTAGATTCAACCAATGGTAGCCACAGATTACTCACCTCTAATCCGGAAACTCTGTTTAGTGAAGGTTTAATTGTGTTAATATAAAATGATTCTTTAATTTTTCTTGTCTTCCAAAATTTGTCTGTGCCGATGATTTTAGTTTTTTCCCAGTTTATTTTGTGTCCAGTTGACATGGCGTGTTCTGTAATGGCTGAATTTTGTGTTTTTAGGAATCTTGTACTGTCTTTATGTTCTATTATTCTTTCCGTTTTTCCTTTTTATGTACTCATAACGTTTAAATGAATGTATCTGAATGAGGTGATTTTTACTGTATTTAGTTATTATTTACCTAAACATTGTTTCATGTAATATATGAAGTACTAGAATTATGGAAACAGTGAATAAAATGGGCATATAATACAAATATTATGGAATACACCAGAGTTGAGTCGTGCTTTGATAGCTAACGCTGTGATTGGCTGTCATCTAACTAATCAGGCGGTGAAATTCTAGCATAACGCCGATAAAAGTACTGCATTCATACTATTCCCAGCAGTAGTGTGGTCATTGCATTCGTGGTTCTCAGGACAAAAACGTCACATGAAAAACGTGTAGAGATCAAAGTTCTGGTTATTAAATACAGCTCCTGAAACATAAAATAGCCTTCACTAACTGAAGAAACTACCCAAATCTAGAACTATTGATAACAGAAGCAGTCGATGCTCAAACTCTTCGTAATGTCAAGTAACTCAGAATACGCTTTTTACTTGATACATGCCAATCCAATAGAGACCTTATCAATGACCTAAGTGTAAGTACTGGCATGAATGTTACAACCGAAACAGTAAGATACACATGTGGCCGCAATGGGCGTGAAATATCGGCTCAGAAACCAGTAACTAAGAGAGTTAACAAACCAAAAGTCTGAAATTGGCATCATAATTCAAACAATCGGATGAATGCGAACCCAAATTCAAACCGTTTGGCAACAATCAACATTAAAGTTTGTTCGATGTCGAGATGCCACGGTGTCTATCTTTATACAGTATCATCCTTTTACTAATTAACGTTTTACAGAATATTTTCTCACTATTATTCTGCTTGATTATATATATCACATGAGCAACGAGAGTGTTTTTAGAGTTTATTCTGTCGTTCTTCCTTCCCACTAAACTTCGGTTATACCCGTGTTGACAATACTTTGTCGGGACTTGAGATAGGTTATATCTTGAACTTTGGTTATACCCGTGTTAACAATACTTTGTCGGGACTTTGAGATAGGTTATATCTTGAACTTTGGTTATACCCGTGTTAACAATACTTTGTCGGGACTTGAGATAGGTTATATCTTGAACTTTGGTTATACCCGTGTTAACAATACTTTGTCGGGACTTGAGATAGGTTATATCTTGAACTTCGGTTATACCCGTGTTGACAATACTTTGTCGTGACTTCAGATAGGTTATAACCTGAACTTCGGTTATACCCGTGTTGACAATACTTTGTCGTGACTCCAGATAGGTCATGGCGTAAACTTCAGTTATACTTCTATTAATAATAATTTATGACTTCACGTGCGTCACAGCGAAACCGTGGTTGCTATCTAAGCTGTTGCTATGAGCATGCGTTTATCTAATCGCACTATAGGTCCATAGAGAACATGAAGTAGTTGACACGTGTTAAACAGACGTGTCGAAAAAGCAGATCTAAACAGTTACCTCGGGAGTCTAGCATGTTGTATGATTGATTTACTGTGTTGATCATAACGTACACTTCTTGTTAATCAAGCTCCATGAATATATTTTTTTTAAAGCTGGTGGTTTATAGTACTCCAAGTATGGTCTAAATAATTTTCATTCTTACTTGTTCCATAAAAGTAAGCCATTATATGCCAAGGGCAGCTGGTTTTACTATCAGTCACTGACATGTTTGTTTGTTTGTTGAATTTCGCGCAAAGCTACACGAGGGCTATCTACGCTAGCCGTCCCTAATTTAGCAGTGTAAGACTAGAGGGAAGGCAGCTAGTCATCACCACCCACCGCCAACTCTTGTGCTACTCTTTTACCAACGAATAGTGGGATTGACCGTCACATTATAACGCCCCCATGGCTGAAAGGGCGAGCATGTTTGGTGGGATGGGGATGCGAACCCGCGACCCTCAGATTGCAAGTCGAGGGTCCTAACCACCTGGCCATGCCGGGCTCACTGATATGTAAGTACTGAATAGAATCCAGAGGTAGTAGCTCTGTTCAAACTTCTAACTATGTACTTAAGATTCGTGTTTTGATTGTTTCAGAATTTCGCCGATAGACTAGAGGGAAGGTAGCTAGCTAGTCAACATCACTCACGGTCTACCCTTATCTTATCAAATATTTGAATTGTCCGTCACTTTTATAGAATATAGAGCACCACCGGTTCCAAATACAAAGTGCGTTGGGGGTTTAGGGGAATGGCAACGATTTGAGAATCATGAATTCTCAGATTCACAGTTGGGTAACACTAATCTCGCGCCACACCGTACCAATCTACTTTAGACGGCAGACTCAAAATTTTCTAATTTTTTATCTTACCAAACATTAAACTACTTTGCATATATTCGTTTTGTGGGTTTTGCATATATTCGTTTTGTGGGTTTTGCATGTATTCGTTTGAGGGTTTTGTATATATTCGTTTTGTGGGTTTTGCATATATTCGTTTTGTGGGTTTTGCATATATTCGTTTTGTGGGTTTTGCATATATTCGTTTGAGGGTTTTGCATATATTCGTTTTGTGGGTTTTGCATATATTCGTTTTGTGGGTTTTGCATATATTCGTTTGAGGGTTTTGTATATATTCGTTTTGTGGGTTTTGCATATATTCGTTTGTGGGTAGAATAAAGCGGTCAAATATAATACTGATTATTTTCGGGTTTATTAGGAGAAAATGTATCTGGATAAGATAATGTTTCAAACCTACGTATTTAAATATGTTTGTACTGTATATATAAGGTGCTTCTATAAGATAACACTGCGGGCAAGATATTAAAAAAAAACTCCTGAGAAAATGACATCATCAGTAGATATAAATTAATAAGAAAACATTTTGTACAAATATTCTTCTCCAGGTGGCTATGCTGACATTCTAAATTTGTAAATAGAACAATTTTCAAGTCATCTCAATAGAACACTCGTTCCCCAGTGGCACAGTGGTATGTCTGCGGACTTACAAAGCTAGAAACCGGGTTTCGATACCCATGATGAGCAGAGCACAAATAGCCCATTTTGTAGCTTTGTGCTTAACTTCAAACAAACAACAATCTAAGACATTTAACTTGTTATTACTTTTCTAAATATCCAGCTATCATCTATACGACTTGTAAACGTCGTCAACAGGAAAGTTGCTGCTTCGTGAGGAAAAACTTTTAGAAACAGGTAAATAAGAACAGAAATTTCTTGCCCTTGCCTGGTCTAATAGTTAGTGTATTATATTGGGAAACCTATAAATTCTAGGGTTCGAGACGTGATGCTACCAAACACTTATGATTTGACACTATATGGTGCTGCAGCAGTAGAAAAGAGATGGTCATGTGGAGCGATGGACAGAGTCCAGGTGGGACTATTTTATCGTTTGTTCACCAGGGGTTACATAAATTTTGCAGTTATATTTCATCTTGTCTGTTTGTCAATGTTTAGTAAGTATTAATATCTCTTATTTTCTCAGCTTCACGTACACAGTTTAGTGATGCCATAGGTTCTGGTTGTTGAATACTGGATAATGATGGAAACACATCAACTAGAGACACATTCATTTTAGAAACAGAACTCTGCTAACAATATCGTCTGCTTCTAAATCAGGCGAAATAGAAACAACAATAGAAACTATGTGTAATGTGTCAAAATAGAAAAAAAAGTAAAGATTTGGATACGTGATTCAAAATCACAAAAAAACACAATCATGCGACTATAACACATTTATAGAAAACTTAACAGCAGTTTATAGACATTGAAGGACTTCCACCAATCAGTATCCAGGTTAGACAAACATTGAAGGACTTCCACCAATCAGTATCCAGGTTAGACAAACATTGAAGAAACTTTGATTTTCCATAATGCAGCAAGGCATTTTCTGAAGACAAGTTCAGTCGAGCAGTGAAGCGAAAGTCCCAAGCATGTAAGAGTAATGGCGTTCCAAAGGAGTTTACTAGGTCTCACGTGATAAACTATAGGGAACGTAGCAATTCAAAAGCACCCACCGCTAACTCTTAGGGTACGTTTGTCTGATCGAATGGTGGGATATGATCGTTACCCTTATAACGCACTCACGGTCCTAAAGTACAGATTGTTATTTTTCTTTTTGGCGCTAACTCTAACCACTGGGCCACACCCGGCCCAATGGATTGGTAACAACACTTTAAGTGTTTAAACGAAATAACTGCGTATTCTCAAACACGATAACAAGGATTTAATGAGGTTCACATCTGTTTGTATAGTCACAGACGAAACAAAAACCTTGTCATGTCCTCTCGCTTTCTGTTCACAACTTTTTTTTGACAAGCTTGGTAGCGTGTTAAAGAAGCCATTGTTGGAATCATTGACTCATCACACCCAGCCTGGTTAAAGAAGCCATTATTGGAATCACTAACTCATCACACCCAGCCTGGTTAAAGAAGCCATTGTTGGAATCACAAACTCATCACACCCAGCCTGGTTAAAGAAGCCATTGTTGGAATCACAAACTCATCACATCCAGCCTGGTTAAAGAAGCCATTATTG
>NW_013670429.1:42116-44513 GCF_000517525.1 Limulus polyphemus | reverse complement strand
ATAGCGTTTATTTTAACAAACATTCCGTACCATCAATAGCGTTTATTTTAACAAACATTCCATCAATAGCGTTTATTTTAACAAACATTCCGTACCATCAATAGCGTTTATTTTAACAAACATTCCATCAATAGCGTTTATTTTAACAAACATTCCGTACCATTTATACATTGCTGTTTGTTGTAAAGCACAAAGCTACAAAATGGGCTATCAATGCTCTGCCCACCACAGGTATCGAAACCCGATTTTTCGCGCCGTAATCCTGCTGACTTACCACTGAGCCACTAGGTTTATATATAAAAGTTTATATATATATATATATAAAACAAAAGCTAGTTCGTAACTAACCTCTACTATATAATCTAGTAGATGACAAGAGTAGCACTAACACGTTCCTTGAAAAAACATCTCCGATCAACAAATCATGACTGTAGAACGATTCTCTGAGATTCGGTCGTCCCCAAACTCTAAACACTTCCTGATACAGAAGTTAAGACGCACAGAAAAGAGCTAACTCGTAACGTCTGATGAAGAAGTAGAGCTGATATCCATTAAATCAGTTTCAACCAACTTTGGCCTAACTAATCCAATTAACGTTGAGATCTCATATCCGAAATTGCTTGAAAATGAAACTGTTGATTTGCAATATCGATCCTTCTAACCACAGAAGACTGCATTACGTTAGGTAAACAGCAAGTTCTATATTTTAAAACACATACTTAGACGTGACGGGGTGTTTACTTCAATAAAACTTATGTTCATTAAGATATCAATTTATAAAATCAAATAAAAAAATGCGTAGATTTATTATCTAATTAACTAATTAGTAACGATAATTAGTTTCATAATTTCAGATATTGTCCACGGCCTCGATTCAAAACTATTTAAAATTTTAAGTACTTTTTTTAAGGCCCTGTTGTAAGGTTGCGGGAATCAAAACATGTCGCCGACGCCTCTCGCTCTTTCAGCCGTGGGGACGTTATAATGTTACGGTCAATTCCACTGTTCGTTGGTAAAGAGTTAAAAGTGAATGGTACTGACTACTTATCTTCCCTCCGGTGTATCAATAACGAGGGATAACAGACAAGACAGATATTTCTATGTAAATGTAAAGGAAAACCTCATTAGCACAACATCTTCAAATGTCCAACAGCCATTCCCTCCTGACGCGAGCCCCCCAGTGGCACAGCGGTATGTCTGCGGACTTACAACGCTAGAATCCGGGTTTCGATACCCGTGGTGGGCAGAGCACAGATAGCCCATTGTGTAGCTTTGTGCTTAATTACACCAAATGCGACACCAAATTTTTTCTTATTTATTATTGAACACTAAGGGTAAGCAGGCTGCATTTTCTTGACTAATATGAACATCTGCACACAATAATTAGTAAAAACGCATCAAACTCTGAAGCAAAATTAACTTAATGAGATGACGCATGCGTATACTTCATGGGAAGATGACTTTTTTCACTGTCCATTCAAAGTTATACACCACAGTGTCTTCTGTACATGTAAAATGTTTTTCTGTTTAAGTATTAATAGTAAAACACTACTTGCGTCAAGGACTCTCTAGAGCAATATATATATATATATATATATCATTATCATTCCACCAATTATGTCTGCGTATTTGCACTGGTAAGGAATTTTAGTAAAAACCACGTGAAATTGCCAGAGTGTTCTCGAAATGACTTAAAGATGGCTTAATAGCGTTAATATTACATCACAACATGGCTGCAAATAGCTGTTATGACGTAAAACAAAAAAGGTGTTTAATTGTTCTAACAATGTAGTATTCAAGACATATGATTGTTGATAGGATTGATTTAATCAAAACATTGTTTTCATAAGAATTCTACATAAACTCTAAACGTCATTACCTCTTATTACTTCTATCCAGTACTAAAATCTAAGAGTCAGTACGTCTATCAATTATTAAAATCTAAGGGTCAGTACGTCTATCAATTACCAAAATCTAAGAGTCAATACTTCTATCCATAACTAAAATATAAGAGTTAGTGCTTCTATACAGTGCTAAATTATAAGAAACGATATTGCTATACAGTACTAAAACATAAAATTCAGTGCTTCTATCCATTATTAAAATCATTACTAAAGTATAAGAGTCAGTGTTTCTATCCATTATTAAAATCTAAGAGTGAGTGTTTCTATCTATTACTAAAATCTCAGAGTCAGTGTTTCTATCCATTATTAAAATCTAAGAGTCAGTGTTTCTATTCACCATTAAAATCTAAGAGACAGTGTTTCTATCCATTATTAAAATCTAAGAGTCAGTGTTACTATTCACCATTAAAATCTAAGAGACAGTGTTTCTATCCATTATTAAAATCTAAGAGTCAGTGTTACTATTCACCATTAAAATCTAAGAGACAGTGTT
>NW_013670429.1:39796-41356 GCF_000517525.1 Limulus polyphemus | reverse complement strand
CCATTATTAAAATCTAAGAGTGAGTGTTTCTATCCATTACTAAAATCTAAGAGTCAGTGTTTCTATCCATTACTAAAATCTAAGAGTCAGTGTTTCTATCCATTATTAAAATCTAAGAGTGAGTGTTTCTATCCATTACTAAAATCTAAGAGTCAGTGTTTCTATTCATTACTAAAATCTAAGAGTCAGTGTTTCTATTCACCATTAAAATCTAAGAGACAGTGTTTCTATCCATTATTAAAATCTAAGAGTCAGTGTTACTATTCACCATTAAAATCTAAGAGACAGTGTTTCTATCCATTATTAAAATCTAAGAGTCAGTGTTTCTATTCACCATTAAAATCTAAGAGACAGTGTTTCTATCTATTACTAAAATCTCAGAGTCAGTGTTTCTATTCACAATTAAAATCTAAGAGACAGTGTTTCTATCTATTACTAAAATCTCAGAGTGAGTGTTTCTATCCATTATTAAAATCTAAGAGTCAGTACGTCTATCCATTATCAAATTCTAAGAACCGGTACTTCTTTTCATTAGTAAATTCTAACAGCCCAAACTTCTGTCCAGTGCATTAAGGTGTGATTAAACATTGTGTGGGTTAACTTAGCGAAACCGTGTTGCTAATCAAAGTAACTCAAATCTTACACTTGGTTGCGCTACGAATGTCGTAGATTAATGTGAGTCAAATGTGTTAACTTGTCTGGGTAATATTTTACACTCAGCATATCTATCGAATGACATGGTGTGACTAAAACGTGTTGTTAATCTGGATAATAGGAACCACCTTACAGAAAGTATGCGATTAAACATCTTAGGAAAATATATTTGTTTCCGTTAAGATGCACTACTCGTAGCCCTATCATAACAATGTTCAATAATGCATAAAACTTATTGGCTCCACTTAACACTGAAGTTTGGTTTGGTTTGTTGTGAATTTCGCGCAAAGCTACACGAGGGTTATCTGCGCTAGCCGTCTCTAATTTAGCAGTGAAGGACTAGAGGGAAGGCAGCTAGTCATCACCATCCACTGTCAACTCTTGGGCTACTCTTTTACCAACGAATATTGGGATTGACCGTCACATTATAACGCCCACCACGGCTGAAAGGGCGAGCATGTTTTGGGGGGACGGGGATTAGAACCTGCTACCCTCAGATTGAGAGTCAAGAGCCCTAACCACTAGGCCATGCCTGACCTTAACACTGAAGTAATTCAGGGTGGGGCGAAAGTTACGATACGGTTTGTATATACGACTGGTGTTGTACGGTTGTTACCAAAGAAAAAATTACGATAATAACTGAAACCAATCTAATAATTGTTTGTTTCATAGTAATAGTTATAAATTAAACTACATTATAAAATGCAAAAACTGTATAGTCATTTTTGCTCCACCCTACATGATAAGTTGATGATTTTGTTCTGTTTGTTTTTGGAATTTCGCGCAAAGCTACACGAGGGCTATCTGCGCTAGCCGTCCCTAATTTAGCAGTGTAAGACTAGAGGGAAGGCAGCTAGTCATCACCACCCACCGCCAACTCTTGGGCTACTCTTTTACCAACGAATA
>NW_013670429.1:31150-38812 GCF_000517525.1 Limulus polyphemus | reverse complement strand
CGATTTTGTTCTTGATGTAATAACTTTTATGAAAATAAAACCAACGCGTTTCCTAACGTAGTTTCCTTTTTTTATGAATGATTTTCTTGTTTAACAGCTTAATCATCCCCAGCAGAGAATTTCCAGGTGGCTCTGTAATAAGTTCACAGTATTATAACGCTAAAGTTCGAGGCTCGATCCCTGTAATGGACACAAAGCTGTTTTCACACTGTGTAGCTCTGCGCCAAAACAAATATTATTATAATATGGCGAATATTTAAAGCAAGGCGTATTTATTCTGTACGGTAAAAAATGTTATTTTTATGCTAAAATAATGAATACATCTTTTTCAGCCTGTTAACTTTTGTGAACTTCAGACTGAAGGGAATATTTTAACGGGCATCTCCCCCCCCTCATCCTTTTTTTTTTTGTACTGTAAATGACCATAGATTAGCCTTGTACGACCCATAAAAAAATGACGGATTGAAGTTTTATAAAAAAATCCCTCGCAGTACCCATTTTTCTAATTATGTCATATAACCTAAAAATTAAGGCTTAAACGCGGAAAGAAGATGAAGCTCCTAAAATCATTAGGCCTAAGGTTTATGATAAAACTTGTTTCACAAAGTTTAAACTTAAAAATTAAGTTCAAGTGCTATCATTAGATAAGACTAATGGCAATATGTTAGGAAGAAAGAAAAAATAAGATGATTTATCCCAAAGAGTAATAATAAAACTAAAAACTTCAGGAAACTTAAAAAAAAAAATATACGACTTATGGTCACTAACCTCTATATTAAATGTTTTCAGAACTCACCATGAACTTCGAAATGTCTACGTTAAGCTAATTATATACACACAAACTAAAATTTAAAACGATTTAAAAAGTAAAATTTAAGCTAATAAAACTTAAAAAACAACAAAAAATATACGACTTATGGTCACTAACCTCTATATTAAATGTTTTTAGAACTCACCATGAACTTTGAAATGTCTACGTTCAAGCTAATTATATATATATACACAATCTAAAATGCAAAACGATCTAAAAAGTAAAATTTAAGTCAGCCCTTGTGAACGTTCCAAGTATTATATACGTACATACTTAAGCAAAAAACATCAGGTCATAGTTGTGTTGCTAAGCGACAAAAAAATAAGAAGCGTTACAAGAAAAGACAATTGTTTTATATATATATAAACTATACTGAAATTTACTGTATTCTGTACATTACTTTGTCTAGTTTGCTGCAGTTAATATGAAGAACAGTCGCGTGTAGATGATATTATTTTGTAAATATGTTTATTTGTGAATCTGCAGAATACGACAGAATTTTTAAGTTGGATACTACATTATCAATACGTTAATATTTAAGTTGTATTATATTATGGGCCGTGCGTGGCCAAGTGCTTAGCATGTCTGGACAGTGAATCCGAAGATTGACTGTTCGTGTCCCGTTGTGGTACAAATACGCTTTGTCTTTTAGAGATGTGAGTGCACTATGAGAATGAAGGTCAAATTCCACTATTCAATCAGACGAGTGAAAGCCAAGAAATGGCGGTAGGTGTTATTGAATAGTTGCCTTCTATCTAGTCTACTGGTTCAAAATAAGGGATGTCATGCACATATATATATTATGTAGCTTCGTGCGAACACTATAACAAACACACCGTCCTGTTATTGCGTCAATATTGAAAGCTCTTTTATTGGAATATGTTGTTCTTTCCAACGGTTCTCAATTTTGATGTCGTTTACTATACGGGGTTTTAAAACATATAACCCATAACTGTTATGATTTAAAACACAATATCTGTTCCTTAATTTTAAATTGACTTTATTGTTAAAGAAAAACTAAAGAATTTAAAACTACACAAAACGTGTTTTCTGTTGTTCTTGTTGTTTTCTTACCAGTTGAGATTTGAATTGAAATTATCGAATTTACGCTTTGATAATCAATATCAGGAGGAACAGGTCGAACGCACCTGACCCTCCCTGGTTATTAAGACCTAAAATCCGACAAGGGAAGTGTGTGTGTGTGTATGTGTGTAATCAATATCAACTTCTTGAGGCCAGGTGTGGCCTGGCGGATTAGAAGGTTCTAGGTTTCAGTGGTGTCGTATCGCTCCACGCTTTTAGCTTTGGTAGCGTTAAAATGCGTAACAGTCAACCCTACTACTTAGTAAATAGTTTGTACATAATAGACGGCGGGTGTTGTTAACTGTCTAACCCTTCTCTGATTGGCAGTTTTAAATTAAGGACTGCTATATTTGAACCTTACTTTTCGAGTTTCTGACCAGACTTTTAGCCCATGCGTTGCATTATACTGGAAATACCAAATCAATAGTGTTGATAAGGTCAACTTGTGATCATTGTACTAAACTAGAATCGGACCACTTCTAGCGTTTATCGATCCACAGGGGGTAGCATGACGAGCAATGGATCTGGCGCTCTTTGATTCGTGCCCCGTTCCCGCCAATATAAAATCGTGCTCTACAGTTTGGTGTCATGGGTGCGTTATAAGAGTGACTCTCGTGGAGCTTTGCTCGAAATTCAACAAAACACATTCTGTTTTGTCTGTCTGTATTCCGTTTCGAACGTATTATCATATATGATGATGGCCTTATAAGCTTTGTTTTTATTTTGTTCTTCCAAACGAGGATTAAAACTTTTGATCAGGAGTATTAACGATAAGTTCGCCTGTTTATTTTCGCGCAAAGTCATTTGGTGGCTATGTGCGCTAACCAAGAGGGAAGGCAGTTACTTAACATCACCCACTGCCAAGTCTTGCGCTTCTCTAATGGAATAGTAAGATTTAACCGTCATCTGCGCTAGTCGGTCAAAATATTGAAGCAACAGACCAGAGGGAAGGCAGCTAGTCTACACCACTCACCGTTAACTATTTGGCTCCTCTTTTTAGACGCCCCCCAGTGGCCTAGCGGTATGTCTGCAAACTTACAACGCTAGAATCCGGGTTTCGATACCCATGGTGGGCAGAGCACAGATAGCTCATTGTGTAGCTTTGTGCTTAATTACAAACAAACTTTTCAGACAAACTAGTGAGATCTGACTGCCACTCTAATAACGCACCCACCACCCCAAAGCTCGGAACGCGATTGTTTTTGGCGGTTGAGAAGCGAGCCACGTAACCTTACATCCTCAGTCCGGCTAGCTAACAATTGGGCAGCAAATACGTGTTTAAAAATGTAGCTCAGTTTAATAGTTTTTTTTAGATTTTTCAGCCAATAAACGCTTACAAATATTTGTCATTTCTCTCAACGTGCGTTATCTCTCTTTCTTCAAAACTCAGATGTCTTTTCTTTGAGAACAATTGGATGACTCTTCTCACTTAACACTTTTGTCTTCTCAAGGCACTTCTGATTTCCTGATACGAACCGCAAATGTCCAGAGGGTTTTCTAGCCTAGAAATTAAGCTGATTCATCCTGGGGTAGAAATTTGAAGCTTCAGATACACACACTCAAGTGAATGTAGAGCGAGTAACGATACGCCACTCGATCGGTTATCAAACCATTACTGCCAGAAAAGGTGGCGTTTCAAACCGTAATAGAAGTGATCATGTAGAAGTCTGATACAGAAATTAAAGCTGCGAATTCTGGGCTACTTTTTCTTAGAAAGACTTCTGATAAGGACATTTATAACTTACAAATGGGGTAAATAATCGAAATTGGACAAGATCAGAAACTCCCGAGGCTCAGATAAAGCAGCCAGCCAGCATTACCTATCTCTACAAGGGCCTTGACCAATTTTCTGAACCAAATAACGGAAATCACTGCTATATCATCTCTCGAACCATAAACTCTTGGTTTCGCAGCGCATCACTTTAAACACTAGACCACACCCGATACAATTTACAAATGAGCAAATCATGAATACATGGTATAAATAAAAACCGTTACTTTTGACACCACACATACAGATAATGTTTTAGTAATTGAAATCACCATCTTGACTCTTTTCTCTCCCTCTCACGACGGAATTTTTAACTAGGTTAAATACATTGTAGTAAAACAAACGAAACTGTTTGAAACTATCCTTTTATCTCCAAATATAGTATTTTCACTTTCACAGTGTCACGGTAGAACTACGTTCATCTTTTACTAATCTAAACCTGGAATAGGATCACTTTCCTAGCTTTAATAAACGAGAACCAGATGCTACTCGGCCTAAGCCTACTATGGTAAAGAAACCTATATTAATAAAGAAATAACTGACGTTATATTAAAACAACTATCCGTGCTCTTAGCAATAAACGAAGCGTGTGAAATGATGAGCCAACATCATTTAAAGTATCACCTAGTGGTTGTTTCGAAATATAACACGAAATTAGACTAAAAACTACCGGTGATTTTAATGTCCCAGAACACACATATGTTTCTTTAATGAATTAGTCATTACCATCCTCGTCATTGGGGGGTGGGGGGGTATTGATTGATTATACTCGTCTACGTTTTAACGGAACTTTAAAACCACGTGTTTCTGGAATCAGCTGTCTTATATATACAATTTCTTTATTTATTTCTTTGTTTTAGAGCAAAACCACATTAGGCTAGCTGCTGTGTCCATTGCGGGGAATCGAACCCCAGGATTTAGCGGGATTAATGTTAGTATACAACTTGAATATCATCGAGATATTGTATTAATTAACGCACGTATATTAAGACATGTTTAACGGTTTTGGAAATATTTCCTGAAAATTAACGCACGTATATTAAGACATGTTTAACGGTTTTGGAAATATTTCCTGAAAATTAACGCACGTATATTAAGACATGTTTAACGGTTTTGGAAATATTTCCTGAAAATTAACGCACGTATATTAAGACATGTTCAACGCTTTTGGAAATATTTCCTGAATGAATATTAACGCACATGTATTAAAATATGTTTAACGCCTTTGGAAATATTTCCTGAACGTTAACGCACGTTTATTAAAATATGTTTAACGCCTTTATTGGTCGCAACTGTGAACATTTATTTAATACCTATTCCGGTAATAAATTAGAATTCGCAAGAAATGAAATAAAATTTGAGTTAAAAAATCAAATCAAATGTCCAATATTATTACAGTATCAAAAAAATAAGTCGATCATATCAATCCCATAATGCAGTGTTTCCACTCTACTAGACAAGGGCTCTTTCAAGAATATAATGAAACAGTTCCTCATTCTTCTATTGGTTCAAAGAGTATGACATTAATTTCAGTATTCCACCTGGCTAGCTCAGCCGCAGGATTTTTTGGGGTGAACTTGAGACGTCGTATTATATTCTAAACCAGTAAATGAACTGCACGTCGATGCGATTCAATTGAATAAGACACCCCCCTGACTTTTGAAACGCCTTGTCTAGACTAGTATAGCGACGAAAGGTCAGACGTCCTGGTAAATTGAACATTTATTTTGTTTGTAGTTAAGCACAAAGCTACACAAAGGGCTATCTTTGCTCTGCCCACCACAAGTATCGAAACCCTGTTTCAAGCGTTATAAATAAAGTGAACAATAAGCGTAGTTCAAAATTAATGATGGAGATTCGTTTATGTATTATTGAAGTCTTAAACAGTTGGAAAGCAAGTATTTATTTTCTAAGAATGTTTTTGAATAGTTTCTAGTGTTAAATGTTGGAATAAAAAAAATACCAACAACAAGGTTTGAAAAAACTAGCTAAAGATGTTAAGGACACGTAGAGGACATAAACAGAGAAAAATTCAAAAATAATTTGCCAAAATATTTAGTATCAATTATTAAATCGGTTTGTTAAGCAGGATTGGATTGATGAGTTTAAAGGGAACATCGGTATATTTCCAATCTATACGATTAAATGAATTTTCTCAGAATATAAATGAAATATAAAGAGCAACACTAAATAAGAAATAAATATTTTTATGTCTTACATTTTTTCTCGCAAATGAAGCGAGAAAACGAACTGATATACGTTGTAATTCATATTTATTTTGCATTCATAGAGTATTTATTAATACTGAACGCTAATTATGCAAGTTATTCTTTAGCAAATTAGAATTTAAAAAGTTTTATTAATTTTAGTTGCGAGCATGACATGACTTGTACGCTTGTAAATACATAACAACACAAGATTCAATAATCAATCAATAAGAAAAATTATGTTACTATTATTCTCCACCGTCATATGCTTTCTTGCTCAGTAAAATCTTACAGTAGATAACGCTTTCTTTTCAATAATAAGTTTACGACCTAGTTTCTTCAAATTCGAAATTGTGTCAGTCATTAGTTTTCTCTGATAGAGCTCTTAAGTTTTTATTTTAATGATTCTGCAAATGCTTAACTCATAAGTAGGCAACACTATTTTATTTCATTGGCTATAGAAGATTACTAAAACTTCGGCAGTCAATAATGGACTAGAAGTAAAAAAAAAAAAAGAGATGAAAATGTAAAATAAAAAGGAAAACTAGTTGTAGGAAAACTTAATACTCAGTGAAAACTTTTATTTACTACGCCATTCTGACTTACAACGTTTCAAGAACTTAACCCTCAGTGAAATATTTTATTTACCACGTCATTCTGACTTACAACGTTTCAAGAACTTAACCCTCAGTGAAAACTTTTATTTACCACGTCATTTTAAATTACAAAGTTTCAAGAACTTAATACTCAGTGAAAACTTTTATTTACTACGTCATTTTGAGTTGCAACGTTTCAAGAACTTAACCCTCAGTGAAAACTTTTATTTACCACGTCATTCTGACTTACAACGTTTCAAGAACTTAACCCTCAGTGAAATATTTTATTTACCACGTCATTCTGACTTACAACAGCGTATACACTTCGACCTGCGTATACAGTTCGATGTTTTTGAGATTAACTATGTCTCAATTACCCACGTATACACTTCGATGTTTTTGAGGTTAACTATGTCTCAATTACCCGCGTATACACTTCGATGTTTTTGAGGTTAACTATGTCTCAATTACCCGCGTATACACTTCGATGTTTTTGAGGTTAACGATTAATTGAGACATAGTTAACCTTAAAACATCGAAGTGTATACGCGGGTAATTGAGACATAGTTAACCTTAAAGGAACAACCATAACCTCCAGAAGATTGTATTACTTTCTTTGCTCAGCGTTTCGTTGAGGCAATTTTGTTGGAAGCACTATAATTCAACCACATATTTTTTTTTTCAGATTTCTCTTACTTTGCGATTTTTATCTCAAATTTTTAGACTATTGGTTTCTAAAGCTTTTCCAAATTTCAGCGTTTAAATCATCTACTGCTTCAAAAAAAGAACGCTACTTGTAGGTATTTTGAAAATACCATAAATACAACTTTTACAGTCGGTATGTTCTGATTTTAATAATTATAACGTTTCGGTTCATGGTATCGAGTCATCATTAGGTAAGGGTTTCCCAATGGACCAGAAGTTGCTTCCATTCAGTTTTCCACTGGACCAGAAGCTGCTTCCATCCAGTTTCCCAGTGGACCAGAAGCTGTTTCCATCCAGTTTCCCAATGGACCAGAAGCTGTTTCCATCCAGTTTCCCAGTGTACCAGAAGCTGCTTCCATCCAGTTTCCCAGTGTACCAGAAGCTGCTTCCATCCAGTTTCCACTGGACCAGAAGCTGCTTCCATCCAGTTTTCCACTGGACCAGAAGCTGCTTCCCATCCAGTTTCCCAGTGGACCAGAAGCTGCTTCC
>NW_013670429.1:20044-30150 GCF_000517525.1 Limulus polyphemus | reverse complement strand
TCCAGTTTTCCAATGGACCAGAAGCTGCTTCCATCCAGTTTCCCAATGGACCAGAAGCTGTTTCCATCCAGTTTCCCAGTGTACCAGAAGCTGCTTCCATCCAGTTATGTCAACTTTTCATCTGTGAAATACTATTCTTCATGACGAAATTGACAAAACGACACGGGTCACCCATGATTGTATCAACAAAAAACAAATATGACCATTTCTGCGTTAAGAAACGTTGCAGATATTCCTTCCAAGACATTCGAGGTTACAGAGTAGCCAATGTGGGTAGTGGTTATCAACTGTCCATTGGAAGACTCAAAATTAAGCTCTGATCACAATCACCACGAAAATCACAAAAAAAAGGCTCAAGCTTATATCATCAAACAAGAACATCCAAACACGTCAACGTCCAACTGCGAAATAAATTTGAAGTATTTGCAGAACCACGTGAAGATATAGAATAAGCTTGGAGAAACATCAAAGATACTGTCAAAGTTCTGCAGAAACTGAATCCGGTTTTAGTAAACAAACATACAGAGATTAGATTACTTCCGCTTCTTGGAAAGTCATCGAGGAACGCAAGCAGACAAAGTTAATTCTACTTAATACTAGTGATGACGTAAACAGGCTTAGGAGAAATGAAGTTTGCAAAACAAAAGACATATTTGTCAATAAGATTACTAAGAACGAGAAACCAAATTTGACTCATAAAAAACTACAGAAACAGAAGTTTGTACAACAGCTACTCGAGAGCTTGCTGCGCTAGCCATCTCAAATTTTGAAGTGATAGACTATAGGTAAACGGCCTGTCAACACCACACACCGCCAACTCTTAGGCTACTATACTCGAACAGTTGGAT
Organism: Limulus polyphemus; assembly: GCF_000517525.1. Lineage (NCBI taxonomy): Eukaryota > Metazoa > Arthropoda > Merostomata > Xiphosura > Limulidae > Limulus > Limulus polyphemus. Next base: position 29,302 of record NW_013670429.1, on the reverse strand, counting down.
TTGACTGTCGTTCTTATAATGAACCCAAACGAAAGACGAAGGGTAAAATGTGATATGAGGATGTTATATCAGACTACCAAGATATTAGATGATGACTTTAGCCAAAAAACGTCTGTTGAAAGATTAGTATGGAAAGTGCATCACAACAAAAGAAGAACAGAAATAACAGACGACAGAACAATTCCAGAAAATCTTAACCATACCACCATCGCCCGATAAGTTTTATTTTGAAAATATTTCATGCAAACTTGTGCTAGAAATCATTATTGAGAGTGTCAGTACAAAGTGCTCTGAATAACCTAATGAGCATCAAAACTGCACGAAATGATCGCAAACAGGGACTAACTCATCATGGCATGTAATGATGAAACCCTTATGACATTCTGAAACCTCTTTAATCTTGTCTGGAGTAGATAAATGGTACAGTAACCAATCTAATGGAAAATGGTTAAAACTAGTGTGGCAAAACACTTCAGTCAGTCCCTGGAAAACTGTTCTGTCCATTCTATGAAAAAAGGAGAAAAAATGCTGTAGATGAAGAGTTCAGCAAAGAAAAAAACAACACGTTTCAGAAACAGCACGTTAATATGAAGACCAATCTTTATATTTAGGGACATCATTGAACAGGAATATTGTACCGTACAACAGATAGATATAATCAGAAACGCCCTAATCTCGTTTTTTAATAATTTGTCAGAATTTTATGCTTTTACAACGTCTTACAGTCTAAAAAAAAGCTGGTGGCGGATTGCATCCTTGTCTGACATCTATGTTCTTCTTGAAGCTGTCGTTCCAATCCTCACAGAAATCAACAATGCAATGTGTATTCTAGTAAAAATTTGAATAATATTTATGAACTTGATATGAAATCTTTAAACCTTCGAGAAATACCAAAGATATTTGTCAAAAGTTTTCGGAAAGTAAACATAATTGAAAACAATTGGTGACTACCATTCAACGTTACACATGCAATGAAAACCGACGACTTATCAAACTGTGGAAGCAAGACTGAGTCATGACAACCAGTCTTTCTTTCCAGAAACTGCATCCATGGAGGAAGAACCTCTTTAAAAAAGCGGTAAAATTTACATGCATGAATAGAGTTATATTATTTCCAACGTAAATATTATAATTGGAAAAATTAGCACAACCTTCTAGACACTATCCAAGGTTTGGAAGTCAGAGATCGAAACCCTATAGGAGCAACATTCAGTCAGTTATACTACATGGTTCTCAAGCATTGAAATCAAACAGGCTAATTTAACAAAAACTCAACAGCTTTAGAAACATGTGTCGTAAGAAAATTATGGACGTCAAATGGTCAGACTTGAAACGATTAAGGACAGAGCCAGCATCAATAAACGAAGATGGACACACTCGGTTAAAATGGATGCCAATACAAGCAATTGTATAGAATCCACCAGGAAAAATAAGGATATATTGAGTTGGAGGAACGTTATCATGACAGCAGACTTGTTCTCTGTTACAATAAAATTTAATCCTGGAAAAAAGGCAAAGAACAAGACTCTCTGGAGACAGTAGGGTGAGAGTTAAAAAGGAAAAAAAAACAGAGTTAACTTCTTTAAAAAATATCGTGTCAATATAGACCTTTCCAACACTGATAACTGTTTGCCCTAAAACGGTTTGTTTTAGACATGTATATATTCCAATGTGCACTACACTGTCTGTGATTAAATGTGTCTTAGACAAAGACGATTTTCAATAAACCTATAATATGTAGATAACGTGTTCATATAATTGTCTATGTTTCATTTTCTATAAATACTAAGATTCGTTAAGTTTTCAATAAAATTGAAGTCACTACACGTGTTTTAATTATCCCGCGTTGTTAAATTTCTCTGTTCAAATTCATTTGCGAAACAGTAGCAAACATTGGAGTGTATTACGTTACTTTGCTGTTTTGTTTTTGTATAATGAAATAATATAATTCTACTACTAATCACTTCTATACATTATATTTAAGCTATGAATATATAATACCATTAACAGCTGTGTGCTTTCTTTTACATCTCAGACTTCATACCATTTAACAGTGATTAAGTATCGGATTCAATAATAAATCACGTATTATTACCATTAAATAATTTAGCATTTCAGAGCTTCTTCTAAGAAAGATGATTCGAGATTTAATCTTTCTTCAAAGTATTAAATCTTTTATTTTTCTCGGGGTTACAACTTTTTTTTTATATTGAGCTGGTGGAAAATCTGCTAAAGAAAGGTTCAGAATGGTAATCTCTCTCTTTCTCTCTGTTCACTTTCAATGAAAAGGTTAATTCATACAAATCAATCTAACTAATGAAGCGATATACCATAAAGTCTGTACGTATAAGAGTTTCTTCTTTCTTTAACGCCCCTGTTTACTGACACTAAACAATATTTCTAGGTCCTTTTGATCCCCGTCACGTCGTAGGGATTCTCGTCTAGATCAGAAGAACCTGCCTTTCCAACACTCAGTCATCCACCTAAATAGGCTTATTTAATTCCTCTTCTGTAATGACGATATGGGACCGCTAGGAGTATTTTGGGTTTTTTTTATTTATATACCTGACTAATAAGTTACAAAAGTAAAAGTGTTAAGTATTTGTAATGCCAGTTGCCCAATATCAACAGTATCTAAATAAGTTTTCTGGATTATTCCCATTCGAGGAGAAATAATCACAGTCTTACAGAGTTGTAAAGTTTTTCATATATATATATAAATTATAGCAATCGCTGGTTGAGAATGAGTCTTATTTAAATGTTTTTGTGAGTATTTGTTTTATTTGGTTAACTTAGAATGTCATTGTTCAGATAATTTCATGAAATTCTTCTGCGTTCACTACATTGTTTAGTTTGGTGTGAATTTTGCGCAAGGCTACTACATTGTTTAGTTTGGTGTTAATTTTGCGCAAGGCTACACGAGGACTAATCTCCATTAGCCGTCCTTGATTTAGCAGTGATTTAGTCAACACCACCCACTACCAACTCTTGGGCTACTCTTTTACCAACGAATAGTGGGAATGACCCTGTTTGTCAGGGTTTACCTTGTTATTGTTACATTAGCTAATACAAACTGTGTCAAAAGTTTGTAAACCTGTTTGTCAGGAGTTTGCCTTGTTATTGTTACATTAGCTAATACAAACTGTGTCAAAGTTTGTAAACCTAGTTGTGACGCGAGTTTAGACTTGCTCCTATTTGTCAGGAGTTTACCTTGTTATTGTTACATTAGCTAATACAAACTGTGTCAAGGTTTGTAAACCTGTTTGTCAGGAGTTGACCTTGTTATTGTTACATTAGCTAATACAAACTGTGTCAAAGTTTGTAAACCCGTTTGTCAGGGGTTTACCTTGTTATTGTTGCATTAGGTAATACAAATTGTGTCAAAGCTTATAAACCTGTTTGTCATGATTTTACCTTGTTATTGTTACATTATATAATACAAATAGTGTCAAAGTTTGTAAACCCGTTTGTCAGGAGTTTACCTTGTTATTGTTACATTAGGTAATACAAATTGTGTCAAGGTTTGTAAACCTGTTTGTCATGATTTTACCTTGTTATTGTTACATTATCTAATACAAATAGTGTCAAAGCTTATAAACCTGTTTGTCAGGGGTTTATCTTGTTATTGTCACATTATATAATACAAATTGTGTCAAGGTTTGTAAACCTGTTTGTCAGGAGTTTACCTTGTTATTGTTACATTATCTAGTACAAATAGTGTCAAAGTTTGTAAACCTGTTTGTGATGCCCGTAGTGCGTATTGTGTCAGTATGCATCTGTGAAGTTGATTATAAATAAATAAAAATATATATTTAACGCCAAGTTCCTTTGCATGGAAAAACCTCATTAATGGTTTAGTAAAGAAACGTATATGAAAATCTAATATTAGGTTTCTACTTTCTACATAAAGTTTATTTTTTCCTGATTTATTACCAAAGTTTGCTTTAAGACTGTAAAAAAATCTCATATTTTACAACTGACTCAACATCCATATCTAGAGCTCGTAAATAGATGTGAAAAATCAGTACAGAAAGGAAACTCTGGGTTAATTGTGATTTATAGTTCCTTAGACCGAACATTTGTTGCTCTGAATAACGTAAAGGAAAAAAAAGTAAACAGCGCGATTTAACAATTTATAACCATTACGACCTTAAGTCATAACTAACTGCCATTCATTTCACCATGGGTGTGAGAAAGTGTAATTTATATTCTTGATACTCAGAGATTTATTCTGATGCGTTAGAGATCCCGTAATTCTTCACTCAGTTTTCCTTCTGTAATGGCTGGGAAGATCTTATTACCTCCAACAAAGTTTGTATTCTACAATAAACATTTCACTTTGAAGTTTGTTTTTTTGTTTTTTGAAGTTAAGCACAAAGCTGCACAATGGGCTATCTGTGCTCTGCCCACCACGGTATCGAAACCCGGATTCTAGCGTTGTAAGTCCGCAGACATACCACTGTGACATTTGGGGGGCCACTTTGAAGTGATTATCTATTCAGCACATTACGTAAGTGTAATGTTTGATAATTAATCTAAGCAACACTACTACACATTTCGACAATATGGTATTAAGTTATACTGCAGTTATCCATAACAAATAATATATATATATATATTTTTTAGTGGTGGCCTAGTAATTTCGTCTAATTGTTCTTATTGTAATCACACTTAAACTCGTTTGCCCAAGCCTAATGCATTACTTTTCAACTCGGTGAATAGTTCACCCAAGGGTTAATGAGATCAGAATCAGGGTGAATGAGAATGATGGGGTGACAGGCAGGGTGAAAAAGTATTGGCAATTGTACAACAAATTCAAGAACAAAAAAAAAGTAATTAAACAGATTACGACACTTATGATATACATGGATACTGAAGGTGGAATCTGAAAAAAGGGGACATGGATAAACGTTTCGGAATTCTATCAGATTCCATCTTCAGTATCTAAAGCAGAATAAAATGAATTTACATCAGTCTTTATACATTTTCAAAGTACAGTTGCTAAATATAACGATAATTAAACACAACATTGTTTATTGACTTATCATAAGTGTTGTAATCTTGTTTATAATCAAACTTCGTTTTCCTTCGAACACATCGATTGCTAAAGAAACTATATTTATGACATATAAACTGATATACACGAAGGATATTGTTAGAAAAAATAACTACCTAGCCTAACCTTACGCCATTGTGATTGGTCAAGTCGTAGGTCACAGATAAATCTTTGTCAGTTTTCGCCTTAGTTGTTACGGCTTATTGGCTCATAGCTAGATACTAATTAGTAAATTTTTATTACTAAACTTCGTGCAATTGGGTGAAACATTTCTACTGGGAGAAGGAAGAAAGTCAAATGGGGTCAATGACCTCCTACTTCGGCAAAAGAGTTGGTAAAATAATGTGATGACAGAAAGAAGGGTTGTTAAATTAAACAAATCCCAAATGCTCGAAAGAAAGTGAGTAAGTTTGATAAATATGTTTTTATTCCTTGTTAAACACAAAGATACACAATGATCTTTGCCTATTGCGGGTATTGAAACACGATTTTTAGCGTTATAAGCCTTCAGACTTGAAAATGGAGAGCAATAAAGAATGATTTCGGCAAAGTTTCCTTTAGAAGGATTATAAGTAAATGATATACATTCCCTATGAAATTAAGAAGAATAGCTGGCAAGTAAACCATTCTTTGTGCTATAGCGAGAAGGAAGTTCAGTAACTAAACTACTACTGTAATAGTGGTCTGCCAATGGTATTTGCTTCACATAAGGGGGAGAAACAAAGTCCGCAAATGAAACATTCTCTATATGATAAAAAGGAAGATGGAAAATAAAATTTAATGTGAATTGTCATTAAAAGTAAAATAGGATCATTAAGTAAAGTTCATCCTTTATGGTAGTAATGAGGTCGACAATCAATGTTTATTTCACAATAAGGTAGACAAGTAAAATGGGGATTTTATACGAAAGGTCAATGAAATACGTATGTTTTATATAATGGTAAGGTCGAAAGTTGAAGAGAAAAAAAATCATTCCATATATATGGAATATGGAAGGCCGCAAATAAAAATATTTTATATGATCGTCCCCGTCCCATCAAACATGCTCGCCCTTTCAGCCGTGGGGGCGTTATAATGTGATGGTCAATCCCACTGTTCCTTGGTAAAAGAGTAGCCCAAGAGGTGGCGGTGGGTTGACTAGTTGACCAGCTGCCTTCCCTCTAGTCTTACACTGCTAAATTAGGGACGGCTAGCTTTGCACGAAATCCATAACAAACAAACGACTCTTCCATTATATCAGTATCACAAGGAGACCACTTCGTTTATCAATATTCAATCTAATACACAATAACAGTGAATAGTATTGACCAATATTTTGCAACTCGCATGTTTTGGTGGCCTTCCATTATACCAATATCAAGAAGAGCACATTACTTATCCACCTTCTTACTACCACAGAGAGTACGCACCATTTGCTGACATTATTTGTGATCATTGTATAGGATAATTTGTATTTCTGCTGATATTTCTTTTCATTCGAACCCGCGACCCGCAGATTGCGAGTCGAACGCCCTAACCACCTGGCCATGCCGGGCCCTAATAGAATAACACTAAAATAATAACAACTATTGCGAACTATTGGTCAATCCTAAACGCTGTTATTCTGTAATAGAATGAAGGCTGGTATATGATGTGGTCTCCTCGTGATATTGGTATGATGGTAGATCACCAAAACAATAACTATTGCATCTGAGTTGCCAAATATTGGTCAGTCCTGCACAATATTATTCTGTATTGGAATTAAGGTTGGTAAAAGGAACCTAATATACATGCTGATAAGAAGGATGAACATTAAATAAAGAATAGTTAAATTATTAAATTGACAAATAACGAATTATAAGCATAATTAAAATATTTTATGTAGAGAACATGTTACAATTTTCAACAGAACATTGGTCTGTCTTCTTCAGGTACATGCTGTACATGTTTTTAAGAAGGAAGATCCTTAAATAATTGTTTGCTTTGTTTTAATTTCGCGCAAAGCTACACGAGGGCTATCTGCACTAGCCGTCCCTAATTTAGCAGTGTAAGACTAGAGGGAAGGCAGATAATCATCACCATCCACCGCCAACTCTTGGACTACTCTTTTAACAACGAATAGTGATATTGACCATCACATTATAACGCCCCCACGGCTGAAAGGGCGAGCATGTTTGGTGTGACGGGGGATTCGAACCCGCGACCCTCAGATTGCGAGTCGACCGCCCTAACCACCTGGCCATGTCGGGCCGAACCTTATATAATGGATTATCTGCATAATGTTAGGAAGGAAGATTTATTGATGGCATACACTAAATGCTAGGAAGAAAAAAGCTCAGCAAATGATAAACGTTTTACATGTTGATAATAATAAATTTCAGCAAATGATAAACGTTCTACATGTTGATAATAATAAATTTCAGCAAATTATAAACGTTCTACATGTTGGTAATAATAAATTTCAGTTTATCATTTGCTGAAATTTATTATTATCAACATATAGAACGTTTATCATTTGCTGAAATTTATTATTACCAGCATATAGAACGTTTATCATTTGCGTTCTCTATGTTGATAATAATAAATTTCAGCAAATGATAAACGTTCTACGCTTTGGTAATAATAAATTTCAGCAAATGATAAACATTCTACGCTTTTGTAATAATAACTTTCAGCAAATAATAAACGTTCTATACTTTGGTAAAAAGGAAGTTCAGGAAATCAAATATAACCTACGTGCTGCCTAAGAAATGATATAAAATGTGAATACAAAAAAAAAAAAGAATCTGCGCACCGATAAGATTTCATCAAATAGTGCAGATAAAATATTCACCATTTAAATAGATGGAGACATAATTTTAATGACGAGATTATCTAACTTACACGAAACAACTAATGAAGAATGGATTATTACACATGTCAGTCAGTTGTACTAGTGACATTACAGCAAGAATCGTGAATTCTAGTATATTCTAAAGTGTTGTGTATCAGTTTTCACCAAATTAGTCTTGAGTGAATTAATATAAATATTTATATTCTGAACAAAAATTGCTACTTATGTCATATTGTAGACAATGATTCCTTTACGAATAATACTTACGTTAAGCATGAACATGAACAGGATCCTAGACATAAAACAATTACCTTATAATTAGTAAGTGCTTTTTGACTTGTTATTTTCCACGTGTTCTTCGATTCTGATAAACAGTCTCAAGTCAAACGTATTTGTTTTTGTTCTTGTGCTAATTGTACAGATCAAAGTAGCACATCAGGTGTTTCGTTTTGCCATTATTCTGAATGCTAAATAAAATTGACACAAAGTCCGATTCCTATCACCTTTTCTCAGTATTTCAGTCTGTCAGGTCGACGCTAAAATGTAGATCAAAAATCAGTTAAAATGTACGATAAACTAAAGCTTCCATGAGGCAGAAAAATATATAATTCAGGCGAATGAAAATTGTTTTCATAATGAATTATCAAACTTGTATATAGTAAATATTGCTCAAGAAAAACACGTAGAAAGATAAAATACGTTCCACGTTTTTTTTAAAAAAAGCTATTATAAGATAATTTTATAAGCTTGGGTAAGGTCAATTTCTGGCTCACTCGTGAAGTTCTGACTGTTATTTTTTTTTACTTTTAAAATACCTTTACTCGTCAAGTAACGTACAAAACTTGTTGTTCTTGTTTCATCAGGAAAAGTACGTGTTAGTTTTTTCGATTATTTCCGTCTCAGCACCAAACACATCTTAATATTCACCAGTTATATATTTTAGAACAGTTATTGTTCTTACTTGATTCTCTAGTTCTGTCAATTAATGAGGTTTATGTGTGAATATAAAACATGTTATTTGGCATTATCTAAATCACCGAAAGGTGAGAAAACAACAATACAGGTTGGTACTAGATGTAAGTGAAAAATTTGACAGCATCAATCATTTATTCACAGTAAAAGAGTAAACAGATGTATGTATTCAAAATAAACTAGCTATGCCAGTTACTTCTACTGTGATAGAAGCTTTCAGCCTGAGAGAAAAATATATGATTCGAACGTAAAAGACTCCACATATTAGGTAGTATCTGACACGTTTGTCAGTTAGTTTTTATTAGGTAGTATCTGACACGTTTGTCAGTTAGTTTTTATTAGGTAGTATCTGACACGTTTGTCAGTTAGTTTTTATAGGTATATCTGACACTATTTGTCAGTTAGTTTTTATAGGTAG
>NW_013670429.1:9969-19044 GCF_000517525.1 Limulus polyphemus | reverse complement strand
GCTAAAAGTAATTAATCATTAACATTTATTCCAATTTTTGTTTGATAAATAGTTTATTTTATTTTGTATTCATTCTAGTTGTAGTTTGACGTATATTTAAGTCATAATAAATTCTGATTTAGAACTTTCTTCAAACTGAGCTGTTGTGAAAAACTTATAAGAGTGAATGACATTGGAAAAGGTTGAGAAACACTGCCCTAATGCAAGGATTGTGGAACTCCGCTGGTTGACTCGAACAAACAAAGCCACATGTGCACACAACCTTAATACTACGTATATGTTCCAAAGATATCTTGCTTCGTTTGACTGGATCGTACTAGGTATCTTGCGACGAGCTAATAGGTTCTCATAGCAGCTGAGAGAAATTCTCATTAACATGGATATTTCATTAGAGATAGACGAGGGTTCGAACTTGATAGTCGCAGCTCGAATGACATGACGTCACCTACTGAATTAATGAGTAATCTCAAAGGGAATCAAATGTCAAAATTTCTTAAACACAGTATTCGACTTGCTCACTCATAAACTTCCTTATAACGGCATGAAAATATTTGCTGTAATTAACACAGACACAAAATAAATACATGGCATTATGTCGTTTCTCTTTAAACCTACATTATAGGTCCTTTGTTCTAGACTAACTTACATGTTTACGCTTATAAATGTTGTTATTGTACTTTAGGTTTATTTAATTTCATTTTATGTATGCCCTCCGCTAGCTCAGCGGTAAGTAAGTGGGCTTATAACGCTAAAAATTAGGTTTCGATACTCGTGATGAGCAGAGCACAGACAGCCCATGGTGTAGCTTTGTGTTTTACAACAAACAAACGGACAGTTTTATGTTAGTTGCTGATTGGTAAATTTCATTAAACCGGTAAAGAGTATAAGTTCATGAAACCGGTAAACAATATAATTTCATTAAACCAATAAAGAATATAATTTCATTAAACCGGTAAACAATATAATTTCATTAAACCGATATAGAATATAAGTTCATGAAACCGGTAAACATTATGATTTTGTGAAACCGCTAAATAATATAATTTCATTAAACCAGTAAACAGTATAATTTCATTAAACCGATAAAGAATATAATTTCATGAAACCGGTAAACATTATGATTTTGTGAAACCGCTAAATAATATAATTATCAACTATAAATACTGAAGCTTTTATTGTTTCGTATATATACAAATATCTATTACACAAAATTATAAGATTAAAGAAACTGCAACAAATATGGAAAGGCTCCGTTCTCTTCAGAAACATTACAGAGTATTTTTATTACATTATAAATATATTTTTAATCACTCAAAAAGTTCTAGTACAGACCACACACCTCATAACGCTATAAACCGGGTTTTAATACGTGTGGTGGGCAGAGCACAGATAGCCCATTGTGTAGCTAGCTTGTGCTTAACTTCAAACAAGCACACAAAATTACAGACCACGAACTTCGATTAAAAGAATATGAGATAGAAATTTAAAATAACGTAAAATAAAGAAAACTAGGTCTTCCTTACATATACTGTAGTACTTGCATTTAATTTGTATTTAATTTGTTTCAGTTTCCTCAGTTGCTGGTTCTTTATATTTTTGAGCCATGTGTATCATAGAAACCGTCAGAATATTTTTTCTTAAAGTACTTTAAATAAAATCAAATTAAAAAATATTTGTATATTTATCAATAGGATTGAATAATCGCGCCAATTTAGTTATAGCGACAATTTTTGTAATTGCTCGTGTCATTTCGTTCAGTTGCAAAGGGGCGATTGGAGGTAGCGGTTAAAGAAAAGTGACCGAAGAAATCTGCTTTTAAGGAAATGACCAGGGTAGGAATATTTAAATATAGTTATCAAAAATAAAACCTCGTATGTTTAAATAAAACAGATGGAATAACTCATGTGTAAAGATATGTAACAAAGTATAACACTAAAATTATCATTAAAAAACTTATGGCCTTACATTGTATTTGTAGCTATGCTAAGCCTAAAAACGATGCCTAATCAAAAACGTGAAATCGTTAATTAGAAAGTTCGTTCGATTTTAAAGTTATTGTTCTTTCTAACTGCTAATAGGATGAATAAAATGGAGAAGAAGAAGAATGGAGACGTATTACACTTTAAATTTAATCATGCTATGATAATTAACCGTTTCGGTTAAGAGCTGAACGTTTTCCAGATTGCTTGATATACTTGCTTTTTTTTAATCATACGATACAGTAAAAGCTATTAGTTGTATTCAAATCATACTGAATGCAAGTCCACCGGTTCAGAATGAAATTTAAGGTTGAAATAAACCATACTAGATGCGCTTCCATCGGCCTAAGAATATTAAAAAAGGACACGAGTCTTATAGTTTTGTATTGATTTTTTAACATTTGTATTCTCTCTGATATAAGTGCGCTCTTTCCAATCACTGTATATATTTGAGTGAAGGCAAAACGTTGAAAAAGAAAACTTAAGTTTAAAAACCCATTTTTAGTCGTTTCACCTTAACGTATTTTTACAAGAGTTCTCGTTCTCCCTCGACTCGCAATCTAAGGGTCGCAGGTTCGAATTCCCGTCCCACCAAACATGCTCGCCCTTTCAGCCGTGGTGGCGTTATAATGTGACGGTCAATCCCACTATTCGTTGGTAAAAAGAGTAGCCCAAGAGTTGGCGGTGGGTGGTGATGACTAGCTGCCTTCCCTCTAGTCTTACACTGCTAAATTAGGGACGGCTAGCGCAGATAGCCCTCGTGTAGCCTTGCGCGAAATTCAAAAAACAAACATTTTAAACACATTTTTTATTTTTGTGAAATAATGTTTGGAATACAAATTGTTAGAGAGTATTTAGAATGTTAATACATATTTTAAAACTCTTCCATCAGAGCTGGGTGTGGCTTAATTGTCAACATGTTGGGCTGCGTATCGGAAGAGAAGTAATGACCATCTGGACTTTTAGCTTAGTGCCCATTATAATAGTGACAGTCAATCCAGTTATCCGGTTCAAAGAGCCGAATAAAGCCTTCGAAGCATCTGGTGCTGCTAACTGACTATCTTCCTTCTGATTAGGAGTTCAAAATTAGAGAGGCCAAAACCTAAACCATGGGAATCTGACCTAGTCCACGTGCTCATTAGGTTCCCTTCAGGTCCTTGTGTATGGAACCACATTAGGCTAAGGTAATATTGAATTGACAAACAACTTGTATCATCATTACCCATTAGAATTATTTTGTTAACGATGTGATTTTAATTTTTACTTGTCGTAGAATCAACAAAGTCAACCTTTTTTTAAATATAATTCTGTGCGCTTTAGTAAGGTTTGTTTGTTTGTTAAGCGCAAACCTACCTGTGCTCTACTCATCGCGGGTATCGAAACCTGATCCTTAGTATTATATGCCCTCAGAAGCAGACTTACCGTTGGGCCACTGCGAGGGGAAGCCTTTGGTAAATGTACATATTTTTTAAAATCTGCTTTTCATGATACTGGGTTTTAGATTTACAACAGGTCATTGTTATTCTTCTCAAATAAACTGATTTGTCGCCCAATATCATATAATCACATTAGATACTTTGATATAGAAAATTATCTAAATAAGCTCTTGCTAACCAAGAACAAACACCGAATCTGCCAAGTGTGAGTGCCTCGCAAACGACGAAATCAACCTTCACCAAAAAGGGCCCGGCATGGCCAGGTGGTCAAGGCACTCGACTCGCAATCTGAGGGTCGCGGGTTCGAATCCCCGTCACACCAAACATGCTCGCCCTTTCAGCCGTGGTGGCGTTATAATGTGACGGTCAATCCCACTATTCGTTGGTAAAAGAGTAGCCCAAGAGTCGGCGGTAGGTGGTGATGACTAGCTGCCTTCCCTCTAGTCTTACACTTCTAAATTAGGGACGGCTAGCGCAGATAGCCCTCGTGTAGCTTTGCGCGAAATTCAAAAACAAAAAACCTTCACCAAAAAAGAAAGTCCAGGTATACTTAAACTCTTCACATTTAACTAGAATGAAATAATAGCGTTTTCACTCGACTTCCGTTCTTGACCAGGGCTTTACTTTAATATCAAACATCATGGTTAGAATAAACATTCGGACCATACATTTAACCTTGTTTGATTGCTTCTTTAATGATTTTAGTTAACAGCCATCATGCTTCGATTCGATTGGTTTGTCATTATAGCCATGTAGTTTAAAATGTTTTTACGTTTTTGAACTTTCTCGTTACGTGTCACTTTCCCTCACTAACCTTTAGGTGTTTTGTATGTTTGTATTATATGTTCATGCCGTTCATTACATATTCCTCTTGTTCGTTAAGTTCGTGTAGTATTTCATCCAATGGCCATCTAGTTTATTAAACCTAATGCTATTTTTTTGTTCTTACGTGTTCATGCTGCTCATTAAAGTTAATATTATATTTTTCATGTACTTTTGCATGTTTATCTTTCATATCACACAGGGTAAAGAGCCCGATGTGACCTAATGTTCGATTGCCGGGCTAAGGTTCAAAGGTTTCTAAGTTAGAGCCACTGTGCCTCTTAACACGCCTCCTATTTTAAGTTTGTGCGCATTGTAAAAGTGACAGTCAGTATGTTCGGTTTAAGGATCCGGACACAGCTCTTTTATCGGCGCGTGCTGCTGACTAGCTGTCCTCTCTTTTGTCAATTGCTCAAAATTAGAGATGGCTATAACTGAAAAACCAGAGGTCTTTGATCTGAGCGTTTAGACCATGAGCTATATAAAGTGCTCTTCAAGAATAAGTTTCATTTTGCTGTTCCTATTGGGCCTTGTAGTTAGGTCGCTCAACTTACAATATATGTAAGTCGCGGGTTCGAATCCCATTACCGAACATGTTCGTTCTTTCAGAAGTTAGGGTGTTATAATATGATGATAAAGAGTAACTCAAGAGTTCCTCTTGTTTACATTCATATTGCGTTCTTTATTTGTAATGATTTTTTTCTGTATCATTTTAAATTAAGTTCATCTAATCCACAAAATCTAAAACTTTTTACACATCTATATTATATGATCATCCCTAAGTGACAGTTTTTGATGCCTCAGAAACGTGTTCGTCTCGTTTAATGTATTTTATTGCATACTTTGTCTTTCAACATTTCACATCAAGCAAGTCTGTTGAGACTAATAAAACAGTGAAAACTTGATATATGTTCACGAAGACGAAGCTGGTGAACAGAAAAGGTTTTCAATGAACCTCGGAAAATGAAGAAAGAAAACGTAAAAAGCTTACTTAATTAACTGTATTACTTTCTTTTAAATTTGAAAATTAGAATTTTTTTTAGACTCCAAGTATTTATCAGGTGCTATATATATATTTCAAAATTCGCTTTATAATACTTCAGAACCGAAGCAGTAATAATTATGTATTTGTCGCTGACATTAGATTTTTTTCTTCAATAATACCTCTCATGTCAACAGTTACAGTGTCAACTTAGGATACTGCAAGTTGATGGAGGCTGTAACTGAATCAACCAAACGAATACATGGACATTTTTTAAAGATAATGCATTATCGAAATAGTTAAAACGGACAGGGAAAAAAACTAACTAAAAATGAAGCTTGGTTTTTTTTTGTTATAAACATTACCTTTCCGCTGATATTCTCCACGGTAGTTTTGTTCACCTGTCGCAAGGATTTAATTTTGAATCACGAAATAATTCTGCGATTTCCTCCCATCATGCATAACGTGTCTCGCGAGCAGCTTGCTCTGATTCCCCCGCGTTAATATTACGTGATGTTGCTCTTCCGACTCTCCATGAGCTAAGGAACAGTGTGCACGAGTAGATATTTTGGTGATGTCAACTCACAGAGCTCGAGAGAGTATTTCCATAGCAACAGTTATTACAGCTTTGCTCTTGTGACCACGCACAGAACAGAGGATTGCGAACAAGATCGTTTTGTATTCATTGTTCCTGGCTTTATTCTGTTGCCAGAAGGCTCTATCTAATGTTTAGCTACTTCAGTAGAAAAATATTTGTCTTTCTACATTACTATCTGACTGGACAACACACTTGAAGATTGTTTTCTCTTCCTTCTAGAAGCCTTTCTAGAGATGTGGCACAGCGGCATGTCTACGGACTTACAACACTAGAAACCGAGTTTCGATACCCTTGGTGTGCAGAGCACAGATAGCCCATTGTGTAGCCCATCCTTAATGAGCGAATTAAGGGAAATGTAGACCCCCCAGTGGCACAGCGGCATGTCTGCGGACTTACAACGCTAGAAACCGAGTTTCGATACCCGTGGTGGGCAGAGCACAGATAGCCCATTCTGTAGCCCATCCTTAATGAGCGAATTAAGGTAAATGTAGAAAAAATAAAATATTTACAAAAGTTAGCAAATTTTTATCACAAATATTAAGATTATGGATCTCACAGCTTTGGGCTTCTAACATGCTTCTAAGTAGGCTTAGTGAAACATTTTACAAAAAGTTTAGTTTCCTACAAGTAATAATGGCTGGTAGTTGTTATGCACAAAACTGTCTGTGCTCTGCCCACTACGGGTATCAAAACCCGGTTGCTAGCATCGTAAGCCTGCAGACTTACCGCTGATCCATTGGGAGGCTACAGATAAAGACATTCAGTAATTTCTGTGTAAATATGTTAACCTACCGATTATAGGTCGTAAAGAATGAAAAAAAAATACATCTAAGTTGTAATATTTAAAGGGTTGTCACATTCAGAGTAGATGTTTTAGTAGAAGCATATCACCGACTTTGGACTTTAAAAAAAAATAAAGTGTTTATTTTGTCAGACTTCCACTCTCTCTCTCTAAAGCCACGTGTTAAAATTAACTCGAAAAGTTTTCCGCTTCGCTTGAATGTAGGACTTTGATACGACTTCCGCCGGCTGTTCGCGTAACTCTATTGAGGTCATTCTACTTAGTTCATGGGGGCTGCAATCTAGTAGTAGAGATATAACGAACAGGCGTTTTGTTGGAAGAGGCGCATTTAATCAAGTGCGCGCAGTCTCTTCGTGATACCGGAGACGGTTTCTTCCGGCGATACCGGAGACCATATTCCATGAAAGTTATAAAAATGTCTAAATTTAATTATTCATGATAACGGTTACTGATAGAACACAATCCTTTATGGTCTATCATAATAAGAGTACGTCTGAACTGTAAGTTGAAATCTTACACCATCACATAATTTTCGAAAGCTTGATATTCTGAAAGTATCGTTTAGACATGTATTAACTTTCATATTTTGTAAACAAAACGTTATCGTATCATCTGTGTCCTAAGGCGTAATATGTTCTATAATTAAGAACCGTGTGTCTGTTATTTAGCTTTAAAGTTCAGGATATTTGCCTGTTGTTTTCAGTAAGTATTTTAGATGATAAGCTGGGTAAGTTAAGAGGTAATGGTTATAGTTAGGCATGTCGCGTACGCCCCTGCTTTGATACGAAATGTTAAACTAAACGTTTTCCCCCAATAAAATGTAGAACAAAATCCCAATGATCAAAATGTAAAATTTTACAATAATTTATTTCGCCTGTAAGGTTAATTTGTTACAAAAATATCATCAGATTGCACCATTTCAGGTTTCGGTTTCAAAACATTCCCTCAGGGAGGACGTTCCATACCCTGCCTTCTGGCAGTGGAAACTTCTGTTAGCAGAAATTTCCTGTAGGTGCAGTATTTAAGTTGATATTTATTACTTAAAACGAAGAATACTGAGACTTCGAAATTAAAAGTTTTGCCAAAAAGTGAATTTTTAAATCACATTTTTTAAAAGAATATTGGTTTTTAGTTTATTCTCGATGTGGATGAGATTGTGCGAGATCAATTGAAGCCTAGTGCTGTTAATTCTTCTAGATCAGAAATGCAGTATAACTGCTGACAAAAATAACTTTAACATCTTTTGTACTTCGAAGAGGGAACAAGATGTCAGAATAAAAGAAGTCTTTCACGATCAAAACCAGTATTGATTTTTAACTCTCGCTTCTTAAAAATGATGTATTTTCACAATGATTAATCTTTAAAATGATCAATTTAACTATTACATCGCAAATTGAAATAAAAATGTCAATAATAAGTCAAGCCTTGGCAGTGTTAAACATTTGTTTTTCGTCTTGTGTGTGTGTATGTGTGTGTTTATATATCTAGAAAAATATACATATCTTACAGCTGAGAAAAAACACACCAAGACAATCAAACCTTGTCTTGAAGGATTATTATGTGAACTTGTTTGGTATTAAGCACAAAACTACACAATGGGTTATCTATACTGCGCATACCGCTGGTATCGAACCTCGATTTTTAGTATTATTACGGAAATGTCCGCCCGTGGCACAGCGGTATTTCTGCAGGCTTGTACTGCTAGAAACCGGGTTTAGATACCTGTGATGGTAAAGTACAGATAGCCCATTGTGTAGCTTTGTGCTTAATAAAGTGACAACAAGTACGGATATGACAAATTATATGATAAAGCTATAACCATACTAAATATCCTTGCCAAGCTTATCCTCGGTGACATATAGGTAAAGTTTTCTACATGTAAAAATGAAATATAAACTGGTTAAACTGACAATGATTACATTTTGTAACATAATACCACTTTTTTGTACAAATATAAATTGAAACTACTGTCATTTCTTAAACTAGTTAAAAGTATCTTCGATAGCGTGAGTGTAATATATATAAAAAAGTAGTCTGTAGTGGAACAGAAATAAGTCTGAGGGCGTATAACGCTAGATATTTAGTTTCGATACCTGCTGTTGGCAGAGCAGAAATAGCCCATTGTGTAGCTTTATGCTTAACAGCAAACAAACTTTAAAATGTTCGTATGTTTTCCTGGAAGAACTTTCTTATCTACTTGAAATGCAATTTTTGTTTTTCTGTCTAAAATTCAAACTTTGTCCCTGATTCGTTATTTCTCTGAAATGCCACCTTATACTTTGCGCGTGTGTAACGTTTTCAGCACGAACTCCAAGATCTTCCAATTGGATTATAAGAAATAACGTAATAGACAGCTTAATCTTTCAGATGTTTCAAAAGAGAAATGTAAAACCTGTGTTAAAGTGTATATATTGTAATACTACGTTTAGAGTAACGAGTAAAATGGAGGAAAGGCC
>NW_013670429.1:5597-9076 GCF_000517525.1 Limulus polyphemus | reverse complement strand
ACACTACAGTTTTAGTTACCCATTTCTATCCGGTCTGCTGTACACTACAGTTCCAGTTACTCGTCTATATCTAATCCGCTGCTCACTACAGTTTCAGTTACCCGTCTATATCTGATCCGCTGTACACTACAATTTTAGCTACCCGTCTCTATCTGGTCTGTTGTACATTACAGTTTTAGTTACCCATCTCTATCTGATTTGCTGTACACTAAAAAATGAAATAATCAAACATTTAACATTGTCTGGAAAAGTACATTTGGAGTAGTCAATATGTCATTAGATTTGTGCGCTTTTCACGTGTCTCATAATGCACAAGTGTTCCAGCGTTACTCTGTTGATAATGTTTAACACTTATTAATTAATTAAAATTGTTTTGATCTCTATATTATACATTATGTTTAGTACCGATTTATTTTATGTTTTCATTTCATTTATATATACATCATTTCTGGATTTCACTCCTTTCATTTGATATTAATATTTCCTGTATTATCAAATATTTTTCCAATTTCTTCTAGACGTTACTTCTTGCACAAACATACATTTGTGTTTGTCTTTCTAAACTACTATTATTTTTTTTTGCATCATACCGCTAAATGCCATTTCACAACTTAGATCATATTGTTTGAAACGCATGAGCACATTTACTATATAAATCATTAACGTGCTTACAATAACCAATTATTGTTGTTATCTCTGGTACACCTCGAGATAGTGGTTGGAATTCCAACTTCTGGACATAACTTGTTACTTTTCGACCTCATTGGTCTATTTTTAGTAATAAATTCCTTTCGTTTATTACTTGTATATTCGTAGTATGAAGGTGCAATGCAGAGATATCACATAGAAAATGTCAATTAAGGAATCTGTGATAATAATAAAGGCATAAAACTTTTATAATATTTATACCCAATAATTTGGTTGCTTGGAGAACCAGAACTACCGTTCGAAATCTTACGGTTTCGATAGTGCGCTATGATAAGTATAAGAATTAAAAACCAACGATTGAGAAATTCACGAATACATCAAAACGTAATGCGTTCAAATCGAAATAGTTCAATTAAAAAAAAGAGAGATCTCGTGCAGCCTCTTCAGCACGAGTCCAGATTCCAGTCTGAAACGGTCTTTAATTCCCTGAAATTAGCATATATATATATATATATATTTCTCAGAAATTCGCTTTGATTTAAAGTCATCGGTATTCGAGATGTATTTTCTCACAATTATAAATCGAGCTAAATAGTAAATGTTTATTACAGTACTCTTATTTACATGTTATTGTAAATCTTTCTAGACGAACTGAGAAAAATACTAAAAAAAACCTTCGGCACTACAACTTTGAAATAAAATGCTTTAATTTAAGTGTATTAAGAAAGCATTCTGCTATAACAGTGTATCAACTTTAAGAGGCGGTTGCTTTAATATAAGTTATCTATACAACTTGGCGGAATAGAGCTAAGATCCTCCGAAACTGTATTCATCGGCTGTACATCTAATGTGAATGGCTACTCTGGCGTAAGCCTCAAGAGAAGCTTACTGTTTGTAAAATTAGGTGATTTCAAACACAGTTTTGAATCAACAAACGTTGCCTCTGTCGGTCTCTGGTGTGTTTGTATTTCTGTCAATAACTACAGTACTTGTTTAAAAGTGTACTTTATTTTCATATGAAACCAACGGAAAATTATTAATAACTAATATCTAATAACATATAATTAATTTCCTGTAAAGAAAAAAGACTTACCTGATATATAAAAAAAATCAATTTTTATGAGCCACACAAAAGCAAATAGTAACAAGAGTTCTTTCTCTCCGTTTTTCAACATACATCCTGAATCGCCTCTGTATTTCGAGTTTATTTTTCAATGGTATATACACGTATATATTTCAGACAATAACGTTATGTATCCTTCCATCTATTTATCGTTATCAGACACCTGAAATTCAATCAGAAAAAAAAAAATAACATCAAAATGAAGTAAAGCAATTGGATCTGTAACCAATCAAATCTATTTTTCTTTCTGCTGTTTAATGAAGTAAACATCAGCGTTGCAAACTTGATTACGTATATCTTGTTCCTTCTTTTACAAAGTTCTTGTTCGTGGCTTACAGTTCAGCATGATATTTCAACTCTTAGAGTCAATGATGAAAGATGGTGTTCGGGGAGGTAAATGGAAAAAGCTTTGATATCTGCCGTGTCAGCAGCGACATTTGATTGCGGCGTAGGATGATATTCTATCTTTGGCTTCAAATGTTCACGCTTCGTTTCTTTCTGTCCTTATTTTCCACTCCGCTGAAAGTCTGGTGTTGAAACTGGGGTGTATCAGACCATGTCTGATTTCCTAATCAGCTCTAGGATTGTTTATCATAGCCTACTGGTAGCCTTACATAACTTTGTACTTTGGGCATGAAGGACAACATCATATAGTACACCTTTTTTATATATAGGTAAGCACCCCAGTAGCACAGCGGTATGTCTGCGGACTTACAACGCTAGAATCCGGGTTTCGATACCCGTGGTGGGCAGAGCACAGATAGCCCATTGTGCTTAATTTCAAACAAACATATAGGTAAATGTACCTAATTAAACATTTACGTGATTTGTTGTTGTTGTTTGTTTGTTTTTTGTTTGCTATGTATTATTTCATTTCTCTGATTAAGTTTACTTTTGAAGTTGACATCAAGCCGTCGACCTATCAATTCTAAAACAGTACTCAATCATACAACATCACAATTTTTTTTAAATCGATAATGACGACTTCAACTAATCTGTATTATACTTTAATCACATCCAAAGCTTTGCAGGGTCGATATATTATTTTTTCCATATCAATTTTTTTCAATGCTGAAATTAATCTCTTTTGATCGACCCTTACTATGTAACGTTTAAGCGAAGTAGCAGTAGTAATACAACCCAAAAGATAAGCGTATTTTCAGTTTGACTCGTGTATTAAGCCTTTTACTGAGGCATGCGGAAGGTGAAAAAGTTCTTGACATATGAGATATCTACTATTGGATTGTACCTCACGATAAGCAGAAAAATTGTTTTTATAATATAGATAAGTAGATTTAATTATCGTTAGAAATTGTACGACTTTTAGAATATTCTAAGCTCGTCAATATCGTTTCATAACTTTATCGTCATTCAAAGCTATGTAACTAATTATGGTTTGTCAGATTTTATTAAACGTAGTTATAATAGATAGTAATGAAGAGACGGTCTTGTGTATTGTTACTATGGCAACGTTTGTTCTTGTACAGTATTCTACAGCTAACAAAACTGATATCTGTACAATTAGCATTTTTGTCTCGGTAATAGAATTAGAAGATACGAACTCCTGAAATATTAATGGGTCGATTTCAAAGCATTCAAAACAAAATTATTGGATCGTTGTTGGTGCACTTTGCGAATTTATGGAAGCTTTATTGGTTAGCACTGTTTGTTAGTTATGGATTTCGCGCAAAGATACACAAGGGCTATC
>NW_013670429.1:0-4642 GCF_000517525.1 Limulus polyphemus | reverse complement strand
TGGGCTACTCTTTTACCAACGAAAAGTTGGATTGACCGGCACTTTATAACGCCCCCACGGCTGAAAGGGCGAGCGTGTTTGGTGGGATGGGGAGGTTAGCACTGAGGTTTATTGTTCCATCTTTAAAACAGGACTAACATGTTTGGCTATAACACTTGTGTATACAGACAAATGATGAGAGGAGGAAGAGATCCAGAAATAAAACTGAAAGGGGAAAAATAAAGGCTTTTGTTAACGCCAATAATTTCCATTTGTTTTTATCTTTACTTTGTAAAAAGAATACAAATTTATTCTTGTTTTATTTTTAGTGATTTTTTAATGTTTATCTTTTTTTTTACTTTAATTTTTTTTTATCCTTTCAGACAAAATGTTTAAGTTGTTTTCCTCAAGAGGCGAGTGTTCTTGATTTTACCTTTTTACAAGGAAGAATAATCCTTTTCTTTTTTGCAGTAAAATTGATGTTTCTTTAATTCTTAAGCTAATTTTTCTTATATTAATATTTCCATTTATTGAATGGGTGATTTTTATTTATCTTCTTTTGTTTTTTTTCGAATCAAAAAGAGCGACATCTTTTTCACACTTTCATTTCTAATCTCTTTCACACTTTCATTTCTGAAGGGCGACATTTCTTTCACACATTTATTTCTGAAGATATCTTTCAAACTTTCATTTCTAAAGGGCGACATCTCTTTCACACTTTCGCCCCCCAGTGGCGAAGCGGTTGTTTTTCCTTTCTGAAAAGATTATATTTCGTTCACTTTAACACTTTCTGGTTGTTGTTTGAAGTTGAGCACAAAGCTACACAAAGGGCTATCTGTGCTCTGCCCACCACGGGTGTCGAAATCCGGTTTCTAGCGTTGTAAATCCGCAGACATACCGCTGTGCCACTGGGGGGCAAAACTTTCTGGATATTTCCCTTCTTTCTTCTCTGTTTTGTCTTCTTTACGAAATGATAGAAGGATATTTGGTTTTAAAAGAATGATAATCTCTATTCCTTTTGTTCTCTTATAAAAGAATATATTTATTTACTTTCTCTATTTTCGAAATCAAGTTCATTTTATTTTTTCTGTTGAAGGATTCCTTCTTGTAATGGTCTTCTTCTTCCTCAAAGGTATGGAAGGATTCTTTCTTTTAATGTTCTACTTCTTCCTGAAAGGTACGGAAGGATTCTTTCTTGTAACGGTTTCCTTCTTCCTGAAAGGTATGGAAGGATTCTTTCTTGTAATGGTTTTCTTCTTTCTGAAAAGGTATGGAAGGATTCTTTCTTGTAATGGTTTCCTTCTTCCTGAAAGGTATGGAAGGATTCTTTCTTGTAATGGTTTCCTTCTTCCTGAAAGGTATGGAAGGATTATTTCTTGTAATGGTTTCCTCCTTCCTGAAAGGTATGGAAGGATTCTTTATTGTAATTGTTTCCTTCTTCCTGCAAGGTATGGAAGGATTCTTTCTTGTCATGGTTTCCTTCTTCCTGAAAGGTCTTTTCTTTCATTACCATCCTTTCTGTTTTGTTATAGTTACATCTAAGTCCGTGTTACTTAGGTCCTTGTTTTCTTTGTGAAAGTGATATATGTATAACTATACATCGAAAGAAAACACACTAACGATAAGTTGTTTGGAAGCCTGACCTATCAATCGGCAACAGACTCGAGTCAATATTAATAATGAAAAATTACTACACCGACAGAGAAAACTGAGATTACTTTCATTGGTTGGTCATGTCAAGGAGCGAAACTTGCTTTGTTAAATTGCAATGTTCTAAACAAAAAGACTTAACCAAACTTACATGTTCTATATTATGACACTACGTCTTTTCATTTATATTTCTATGAAAAAGATAACTTATTTCAACTTTATATTCTTTGTAATCTGGCCCCACGTCCTCTCTTGTACATATTCTCACAAGTTAGCTTAAATCAACTTTGCATGCTCTGTGATCTAACACAACGTTCTCTAGGTTTCAACACTCTTCTGAAAGAAAACGTTGATTGGCTTTGTATTCACTGAGATCTAACACAACGTTCTCTAGTTTTCAATACTCTCCAGAAAGAAAACGTCGATTGGCTTTGTATTCAATGAGATCTAACACAACGTTCTCTAGGATTCAATACTCTCCAGAAAGAAAACGTTGATTGGCTTTGTATTCACTGAGATCTAACACAACGTTCTCTAGGTTTCAATACTCTCCAGAAAGAAAACGTTGATTGGCTTTGTATTCACTGAGATGTAACACAACGTTCTCTAGGTTTCAATACTCTCCAGAAAGAAAACGTTGATTGGCTTTGTATTCAATGAGATCTAACACAGCGTTCTCTAGTTTTCAATACTCTCCACAAAGAAAACGTTGATTGGCTTTGTATTCACTGAGATCTAACACAACGTTCTCTAGTTTTCAACACTCTCCAGAAAGAAAACGTTGATTGGCTTTGTATTCACACGAGTATGTTTGGTGTAGCGGGGATTCGAACCCGCAGATTGCGAGTCGAGCGCCCTAACCACCTGGCCATGCCGGGCCTCCTTACTTTAGATGTTTCTACTTTACATGAAATTCCTTCTAATGAGTCCCCCAGTGGCACAGCGGTATGTCTGCGGACTTTAAACGCTAGAAACCGGGTTTCGATACCACGTGGTGGGCAGAGCACAGATAGCCCATTGTGTAGCTTTATGCTTAACTTCAAACAAACAAACAAACCTTCTAATGTAAATAAAACCACGACCTCTATCTCCAGAATGTAACTTTATTAGCTTAATATTTCGCTATTACAACTAGGTCAGGATCTGTCGATATCCTACAAGTTCACTGATCCAGTTAAATCAGGAGATATAGATCGTGATTTTATTCACGTTTACCAAAATGTCTCATAATAAACTCAGAAAATATTTTAAATGTTGCTGATGTTCCCTTTATTGTTATGAGTTTTAATATTCTGTTACAGCTATAAAATATATGGTAAATCATCATATATAGCTTGCTAAATATGAAGTTTATCTATCAATATAGATTATCAAGAACTAAATTAGAAGTAGAATCGCACGAACAAGGTTATATACCAATATGTTTCCGGTAAGAAGGAAATGATCATCTAGAAGGTGAAGACCAACAACTTCAATAAGAAAATGGAGTTAGCTGAATTAAGATGATATCATCAGACTGTGGGTTTGAAAAAATCTTGTAAATTGAGCTTAACGCTCACCTGTCTTTAACTGAACCTTCACCAAGTACTATAAATGTACCGTTCGTTATATATATAAGATAAAGAGCGAGAAGTCTCCTGAGACTATCCAAACATTAAATTCCCAGTCATTACCAAAGCACTAAAAACTCCCTCTTTAACCAAGAGTCATTCTTTCTGTATAACCTGACAAAGTTTTTAAACTTTAACTCATTAAAATGATGACGTTCTTAACGCTTTCCTAATGCAATTCTACAGTCCCCTGTGTATTCTCTAATTAATAGGTTAGGATATTACTAAGTGTTTAAGTTTCTCTAAGGTTCTGTTATAATTGTTTGCTTGCTAATATATATACAGATGGATAGATAGATATACATAATGATAAATACACACACAGCCCAGATAGATATAAAATTATGCAAAAAAGATATCTAGCTCACCAAGCAGTAAGTGGAGAGAAAGAGAGATGAATCTTATACGATATCTTTAAAAAATGCTAATTTCAGTATTAACATATTTTTTTTACCTAAACACTTCTGGCATTGATAAAGTAGACTATGAAACTTAAATCTACTTTTTCATCTACTTACGATTGTTATAATGTTAGCATATGAGGCAACTCTTATGGCCTAGCTTCTCAGAATTTCTGAAAATGGCAAAGTTTAATCTGATACATGAAGCACACCTTCTGTTCTACGTTCTAAACGTTTCTGAAAATAACGAAGTTTAGCCTGATACATGAAGCAAACCTTCTGGTCTACGTTCTAAACATTTCTGAAAATAACGAAATTTAATCTGATACATGAAGCAAACCTTCTGGTCTACGTTCTAAACATTTCTGAAAATAACGAAATTTAATCTGATACATGAAGCAAACCTTCTGGTCTACGTTCTAAACATTTCTGAAAATAACGAAATTTAATCTGATACATGAAGCAAACCTTCTTATCTACGTTCTAAACATTTTTAAGAATAATCGGATTTAATGTGATACATGATTTAATGTGTTTAATGTGAAAGAACTCTCATCACATGCATTCTTAGTATTTCTGAAAAAAGGGGTGCTATTGAATTAATTAATGGACTATTTTGATACCGATCGCTCAGTATTTTTATGTTTTACTCAATGACAACACTCAGTGTAGGGAACACTTGGTTGATCACTCAGTTTCTGGACAGATATACTTCGTGTATTGAAATGCTACAATAATAGGTGCTCGTAAATTATTTATCTGTATAGTATTATTCAATAATGAGTGCTCGTAAATTGTTTATCTGTATAGTATTATTCAGTAATGGGTGCTCGTGAATTGTTTATCTGTATAGTATTATTCAATAATGGGTGCTCGTGAATTGATTATCTGTATTCTATTATTCAGTAATAGATGCTCGTAAATTGTTTATCTGTATAGTATTATTCAGTAATGGGTGCTCGTGAATTGTTTATCTGTATAGTATTATTCAATAATGGGTGC
>NW_013670428.1:84884-86686 GCF_000517525.1 Limulus polyphemus | reverse complement strand
TATTCCAATACAAAGATGCCCTTGATTTAAGACTTTAGAAAATAGAGATCCTTTTATCAAAATTCGCAATAGTTATTTCATAATCCATTATGAAAATTTAGGTTAGTATCCATTTTATTGTTTTTTTTCTGTCTTCAATTATATTATAAACAAAGAATAGCTTTAAAAATAACATCGTTAAACAAAAACAAAATTTCGGTTAGTATCCATTTTATTGTTTTTTTTTCTGTCTTCAATTATATTATAAACAAAGAATAGCTTTAAAAATAACATCGTTAAACAAAATTCCAACATATAAAAGGCCATCACGTCTTCTTATCAAATAAATTCCACCTTTTGGATTGTTTTTACTCTGGGTTAGCGAAAGTTCAATTTTTTTTTACCTTTTATGTTGATACAATATTTTTCGTCAATGCTACAATGTCTCAATTTTGAGTTTTCTGACAAAATAAGCACTATAGGATATTTTTCTATTAATTTTGCGTCAAAAAAACACTTTTTCCATTTTCAAAAAAATTCATATTTTCAACAAAAACCAAAGGTTATAGCCCATATTTTTTCACAAATTTTGAAAAAAATTGTTTTTCTTCTTAACTTTCACTAACCCAGAGTAAAAACAATCCAAAAGGTGGAGTTTATTTGACAAGAAGACGTGATGGCCTTTTATATGTTGGAATTTTGTTTAAATGATAATATTCTTAAAGCTCTCGTTTGTTTGTAATATAATTGAAGACAAAAAAACAACAACAGTAAAATCGACACTAGCCGAAATTTTGATAAGAGATTATGAAATATTTATTGGGAATTTTGATAAAAGGATCTCTATTTTGAAAGTCTTACATCAAGGGCATCTTTGTATTGGAATAACTTTTTTTAGCTTTTACAGTGATATAATATTTTTCGTCAATGCTATAATGTCTCAATTTTGAGTTTTCCGACAAAATAAGCACTATAGGATATTTTTCTATTAATTTTGCGTCAAAAAAACACTTTTTTCCATTTTCGAAAAAAATTCATATTTTCACCAAAAACACTCCGGACACTTAATTTCCGACACATAACCACCGGACACATAACACCGACACTTAACCTCCAGACATTAACCTCTGCATAAACCTACGACATTTAACCTATTACACTTTCATTCCGACACTTAACCTCTGACATAACCGCCAGACACTTAACCTCCGACACATAACCTCCAATAATTAACCTCCGGACACTTAAAATCCAACACTTAACCTCCGGACACATAACCTGCGGACACTTAACTTCCGGACACATAACCACTGGACACAACCACCAGACACTTAACCTCCGACACAACCTCCGGACATATAACCTCCGACACATAACTTCCGGACACTTAACCTCCGTACACTTAACCTCCGACATAACCTCCAACACTTAACAACCGGACACAAAACCTCCAGACACATAACCTCCGACACATAACCTTCGGACACTTAACCTCCAGGCACTTAACCTCAGGACACATAACCTCCGACACTTAACTTCCGGACACACACCTCCGACACTTAACCACCGGACACATAACATCGTCACTTAACCTCCAGGCACTTAAACTCAGGACACATAACCTCCGACACTTAACCTCGGACATATAACCTCCGGACACATAACCACCGACACTTAACCTCGGACACATAACCTCCAGGCACTTAACCACCGACACTTAACCGCCGGACACATAACCTGCGACACTTAACTTCCGGACACACACCTCCGACACTTAACCACCGGACACATAACATCGTCACTTAACCTCCAGGCACTTAAAC
>NW_013670428.1:76765-84606 GCF_000517525.1 Limulus polyphemus | reverse complement strand
CACTTAACCACCGGACACTTAACCTCCGGACACTTAACCACCGGACACTTAACCTCCGACACTTAACCTCCAGACATATAACCTCCGACACTTAACCTGAATAGAGTAATAACCCTTACCTAAAACCCTCTAAGCTACAAAGAACGTTGTCTGTGTGATTATATTGCATGTGCTTTACTTCTGTAACGCCTGCTTCTGAATAGAGTAATAACCCTTACCTTAAACCTTCTAAGCTACAAAGAACGTTGTCTGTGTGATTATATTGCATGTGTTTTACTTCTGTAACGCCTGCTTCTGAATAGAGTAATAACCCTTACCTTAAACCTTTTAAGCTACAAAGAACGTTGTCTGTGTGATTATATTGTATGTGTTTTACTTCTGTAACGCCTGCTTCTGAAGATATAATTACCGAACAAAGTTTATCTAAAGATAAGTGATATCACAAGTAAAACTTTCTTAAGCTGTCTAGAATAAAGTAACAACCTTACCTAAACCCACAAAAATTAGTCCGAATTGCATAAAATATTATCATACAGGATCTGTTTTATATCGATATACATATACATATATATATATATATATATATACGTGTGTGTGTGTTATAATTCTGTAACACCTGTTTTTGTATACACATTCACTAATGGACGTTTATCCAAAAATTAACTAGTAAAAACCTCTGGCAAGAGTTTATCGGAATATCAGGTTTAATAGTTCAACTTCTGAACGTTATCATTTGTACCAAACTTAATACGTGTACGTTGAGTTAAAAGTTAAAATATGTAAGCTGGTTTATTATTTTTTATAAACAATATAGAAATTTTCCTGTACAGTTAGATTAAATAAGATTGAGGCAAATTTGATGCAAGGTTAACTCCACAGTTTACCTCTCACACCACATGAAGACCTGTGTATGAGCTTGAAATGGTGGCGTCTGATACATAAAACAGAAATTAAATAAATAAACGAAGAATTCAACATTTATTAATAAAATATTTACCTTTTAATTGTTGAGACAACTATTCAGAAAAATTTCAAAATGTTTGTTGTTTAAGAAGAAAGCTAAAGAAAGGGAAAGTTATACTGAGCCCAATATAGCTCCCCGGTTTACCACTGAGCTACTGTGTGATACGGAGTCTGTGTTTCATGGCTTATAAAAGGTAGATGTTGGTTTTCAACTTTTTTTTTTATTATCTTCGCTTTTCTCTACTAAATATCTCAGGGATAAAGAAACCGAGTTTTCGCTTGAGCTATATTTCCGGACTGAAATAAATTATGGGAGAAATCACGAGAACCCAAATATAAGATAACAATAAATCACGAGAAGCCAAATATAAGATAACAATCTCCGCAATTCGTTCTGCTTTATTAGGTAGTTATGGTCACGCAAATAAGAAGTAACAAGTAATTCGATGACGAGGAACCCATTTTGAGACTAATAATTGTTGGAGACGGCTTGAATGGGTAATGAAGAATGAACTTTAATATAAGTTTAACATAACAGCAAATGTACAACGTTTCGACAAGGTTTTTGTCTGGATAATCTGTTGTAGGTGGAAAGAGAGAGAGACAAGACATAGTGTAAAGTTTGGATAAAAATATACACTTTACTGACGAAAAACAAGAGCAAAAATGAATAGCTAATGGTTTACTGGTAGGACCATTGGTGTGTGATGGGTGACCAAACAACTGTATTAAATTATAAGTAATGACAAAAATAAGGATGATGTATGGATGGCAACGCCAAAATGTACAAAAACAAGGTAGAGATGAATACAAAAAAAAACATATAAAAATCCCAACATAAGTAGCCAAATATTTCCAAGAATAACTTTTATCTACAACTAAATGTTGAATTCCTTTCATCTGCATTAATTCAGGTTTGCATAAAAGCATTTAAACTTAATAATGCTATAAAGTCTTACAATGGTTAATTCCCATCAGCTCATAACATTGAGTCAGTTGGCTACGGTCTGAAATGAACACGCCGCTACAAACAGGGCTCGACAATAAAAAACGTTTATTTACAATAACAACAATTAGAAATAAATTAAACATTTACCAAAACACAGTTAATAAATAAGTGCCTGGCCAGGACTTCACACCAGTATTAATAAACAATTTATCATAAATATTAACATATCAATAATAACGGAATGAGGAAAAAGAACAAGAAAGACAATTTCCAAATTCAAAAAAATAATAATAATAATAATTAAATACAGTATTCTAACAATTCATTTCAATGATAACAACAATATCGAGTGACAAAGAGCCATAACTACACCCTTCAATAATTATTTCATGACTTTATTTCTCTGTCTGTCTTGATGAAGCTTCTGGCAGGGTATTTATCCACAGAGTACAACTTCATGTGATCATAAATTTACATACTCTTTTGCTACATTAATAGTATCTGTACGTCACCGCTAGGGAAGCTAGTGTCAGTTTCATCATACACGTATATATTTACTCAAAATACAAATGATTATGTAGAAGGTGAATTACCGTTTTAATGCAACGAGATTATACCGATAAAAACCGGGTTTCGATATCTGTGGTGGCTGAGTACAGATAGCCCATTGTGTAGCTTTGTGCTTAATAACAAACATCTGCATCAACCCACGGAATTTAGCATTTTTTAACATTTTCATGCAAAGTTACATAAGAATTATCTTTGCACAACCGTCATTGATTTAGAATTGATTGAATGAAGTAATGAGGCGTAAATTGTAATAAACAACATTACGTAATGAAACGTATCATACAATAATACAACATTAGGTAACGGAGAGTGTTCTACAACAGTACAACATTAAGTAACGGAGCGAATCCTACAAGAGTACAACATTAGCTAATGAAGCGTATTCTACAACAGTACAACATTAGCTAATGAAGCGTATTCTACAACAGTACAACATTAGCTAATGAAGCGTATTCTACAACAGTACAACATTAGCTAATGAAGCGTATTCTACAACAGTACAACATTAGCTAATGAAGCGAATTCTACAACAGTACAACATTAGCTAATGAAGCGAATTCTACAACAGTACAACATTAGCTAATGAAGCGAATTATACAAGAGTACAACATTAGCTAATGAAGCGTATTATACAAGAGTACAACATTAGCTAATGAAGCGAATTATACAAGAGTACAACATTAGCTAATGAAGCGTATTATACAACAGTACAACATTAGCTAATGAAGCGAACTATACAAGAGTACAACATTAGCTAATGAAGCGTATTATACAAGAGTACAACATTAGCTAATGAAGCGTATTCTACAACAGTACAACATTAGCTAATGAAGCATATTCTACAAGAGTACAACATTAGCTAATGAAGCGCGTTCTACAAGAGTACATTATTAGCTAATGAAGCGAATTCTACAACAGTACAACATTAGCTAATGAAGCGTAATCTACAACAGTACAACATTATGTAATGGAAGACGTTTCACAAAGTATAACTGCATACCACTCGAAGTACTGAAACATGTTGACTGGAGTGGCTTTAAAATTCTCGGATCAGATTAACATGACTACATGTTAACCTACTCATGTCAAATTAACGCTATTACATGTTAACCTACTCAGAATAGATTAAAATAACCATATGTTAACCTACTCAGATCAAATTAACATGACCATATGTTAACCTACTCAGGTCACATTAACACAACTATATGTTAACCTAATCAGGTCAGAATAACACGAATACACGTTAACCTTACTCAGGTCACATTAACACAACTATATGTTAACCTACTCATGTCAAATTAACACTACTACATGTTAACCTAATTATGTCAGATTAAAATGACTACATGTTAACCTACTCATGCCAGGTTAATACGACTATAAGTTAGCCTACTCAGGTCAGATTAACACGAGTATATGTAAACCTACTGTACCAGACTTACACGACTATATGAAAACCTCCTCCTGTCGGATTAACACGACTATATGTAAACCTACTGATGTAAGATTAACAGCACTACATGTTAACCTGCTACGATGAAATCAACACGCCTACATATTAAACTACACAGGTCAGATTAACTCAACTAGATGTTAACCTACTCAGGTCAGACTAACACGACTACATGTTAACCTACTCAGGTCAGACTAACACGACTACATGTTAACCTACTCAGGTGAGATTAACAGAACCAAATGTTAATCTACTCAGGTCAGATTAACACTACTACATATTAACCTACTCAGATTAACACGACTACATATTAACCTACTCAGGTCAGATTAACACGATTACATGTTAACCAACTCAAGTCAGATTAACATGACTGTATGTTAACCTACTCAGGTAAAATTTAATAGGAATACATGTTAAACTAAACAGGTCACATTAACACGACTACACGTTAACCTACATAGGTCATATAAACACGAGTTTAACACGACCATATGTTAACCTTCTCAGGTGGTACTAACACGACTATATGTTAACCTTCTCAGGTGGGACTAACACGACTATATATGTTAACCTTCTCAGGTGGGACTAACACGACTATATATGTTAACCTTCTCAGGTGGGACTAACTCGACTATATGTTAACCTTCTCAGGTGGGACTAACACGACTATATGTTAACCTTCTCAGGTGGGACTAACTCGACTATATGTTAACCTTCTCAGGTGGGACTAACACGACTATATGTTAACCTTCTCAGGTGGGGCTAACACGACTATATGTTAACCTTCTCAGGTGGGACTAACACGACTATATGTTAACCTTCTCAGGTGGGGCTAACATGTCCTCATGTCACATTGACACGACTGTTTATTATCATACTAAGGTAAGATTAACACCACTGTACTTTAACCTATTCAGGTCAGTTTAACACTACTATATGTTAACCTATTTAGTCTAGAAGTCTGGTGCGTTATCTTCTCTATATATATTCTGTGAACTAATGTTAACTTTCTACTGGATTTCTGTTTCGAATAGTTAACTTGTTTTGGTCAGTAGTCATTACCACCTTTAAGAAGAGTTAGAAAAGCTATGAGTGTTTATGGTTTAGGTATTATCGTATATTTTTAAACAACTTGTTATATTTGTTAAAGTTTGTGGTTATCAAAAATTACCGTGAAAGTGACCGTAAATTAATGTGAAAGTGACCGTAAAGTACTGTGAAAGTGACCGTAAGTTACCGTGAAAGTGACCGTAAGTTACCGTGAAAGTGACCGTAAAGTACCGTGAAAGTGACCGTAAATTACCGTGAAAGTGACCGTAAGTTACCGTGAAAGTGACCGTAAAGTACCGTGAAAGTAACCGTAAATTACCGTGAAAGTGACCTTAAAGTACTGTGAAAGTGACCGTAAATTACCGTGAAAGTGACCTTAAAGTACTGTGAAAGTGACCGTAAATTACTCCGTATTTTCGTCACGTTATTAATTAGTTGAATTAAAATAAAAGAATAGTGATGGATGAAAGATATTAAAACGAAACAATAAGGTCAAAAGAAATGATAAGCATCGTGGAGTAACCATGACTCGTTAGTAATACCGACCTTACTTGTTTCATTGTGCAGATTGTAGACAGGTGGTCACGTGAGTGCGTCTACAAAAGCTCCCTCTAGTGTCTGTTTTGAGCTATTGATGATACGAATAACAATTATGCTTAAGGTTGTGTGAAACTAATATCCTACAGAAAAATCGGAATAATAAGCTAAATAAATCATTTAGACTGTAAAATAACTTTTTATTTTGCACGTTAGAGGTCAGTGTGATCTGTGACCTAAAATAATTATACCGATAAATGATATCACATGATGGAAATTAAATATAAACGTACAATGAAAGCTATTCACGCTCGTTATGATAGGAATCTTTTGTAATCTCGAACTGTTAAATTTTTGTTTGTGGAATTAATGAACTACAAGTTCATTGTTTATATGTAATATAATTTATGTTAATAATCTCGAACCCCTGAAAAACAAAGAAAATAGTCCATCAGACGATAGCCTTATGGTTTCACGGGTATCTCAGAATTTTATGTATATTATTAAGTTTTATTGTTGTTGTCAAGCAGAAAGCTACACAATAGACTATCTACGCTATGTGCAGAGTGGTTAATTGAGCCCCGGATTTTAGCACTGTAAGACTGGACACTTATCCCTTACACACGGGAGAACTCATCAGACAGAGAGACATTAAAACATTAAGAGCAGTAAAAAACTTGATATTTGAACTCATAACAGTTCGGTCAATAAATTAATGTTTCGTTCCAAAAGACAGAGACCTAGCATTGGCCTGAAGTTTTGGGCAATCGTTTCGCAATCTGCCGGTCGCGAGTTTGAACCCCTTCACCGCTCTTTCAGTCGAGGGGGCGTTCTAATGTGACGGTCAATCTAATGTTGCATTGGTAAAAGGGGTAGATTTGGCGATTGGTGGCGTTGACTAGCTGCGTTACGTCTATTCTATCACTTCTAAATTTGATACGCCTACGCAGATAGCCCTCTAGTAGTTTTGCGCGAAATTCAAAACAAACAAATGCAATAACAAACAAACCCTAAACACTGAAATCAAAAAGTTAATGTTTGCATCTGTCCATGACGAACAACGAAAAACCAAGGTCTGTGGTAATATTGTATTTGATACAAACGAAACGTTGCACAAGAGTTAAATACAGATATTAGTAACTTTAGGTCGACTCTGTCGATATTACTGCACCACACCTTCCAGCAACTTTAGGTCTACTCTGTCGATATTACTGCACCACACCTTCCAGCAACTTTGGGTCTACTCTGTCGATATTACTGCACCACACCTTCCAGCAACATTAAGTCTACTCTGTGGTGCAGTAATATCGACACCTTCCAGCAACTTTAGGTCGACTCTGTCGATATTACTGCACCACACCTTCGCAGCTGCAATGAATTTATAATTCACACATCAGCGCAAAGTATCAAATATATGTAACATAAAAAGGTTCAGTAATTACATATTAAGTATAATAGTTAACTAATACACAATGAAGCGGATTAATCTCCATGTTTGTATTTTTATTTTACAAGCTACCCACTTCATCTCAGGGCCATTATCAGATCAGCTAAACAGCTTATAAAAATAAAGGTTAACTCCAGGACGCCTGGCTAGAGAACATGTAGTAAACATGAACTGAGTAGGACATCTCTACCATTAACAAAACTGTACAGTAAACACTAACAGAGTAGGACACCTCTACCATTAACAAAACTGTACAGTAAACACTAACAAAGTAGGACACCTCTACCATTAACAAAACTGTACAGTAAACACTAACTGAGTAGGACATCTCTACCATTAACAAAACTGTACAGTAAACACTAACTGAGTAGAACATCTCTACCATTAACAAAACTGTACAGTAAACACTAACAGAGTAGGACACCTCTACCATTAACAAAACTGTACAGTAAACACTAAAAGAGTAGGACATCTCTACCATTAATGTAACTGTATAGTAAACACTAACAGAGTTGGACATCTATACCATTAATAAAACTGTACAGTAAACACTAACAGAGTAGGACATCTCTACCATTAACAAAACTGTACATTAAACACTAACTGAGTAGAACATCTCTACCATTAACAAAACTGTACAGTAAACACTAACAGAGTAGGACACCTCTACCATTAACAAAACTGTACAGTAAACACTAAAAGAGTAGGACATCTCTACCATTAATGTAACTGTACAGTAAACATGAACTGAGTAGGACATCTCTACCATTAACAAAACTGTACAGTAAACACTAACTGAGTAGGAGATCACCTACCATTAATATAACTGTACAGTAAACATGAACTGAGTAGGACATCTCTACCAT
>NW_013670428.1:71220-75955 GCF_000517525.1 Limulus polyphemus | reverse complement strand
TCTAGCATTAACAAAACTGTACAGTAAACACTAACAGAGTAGGACATCTCTAGCATTAACAAAACTGTACAGTAAACACTAACAGAGTAGGACATCTCTACCATTAATAAAACTGTACAGTAAATACTAACAAAGTAGGTCATCTCTACCATTAATATAACTGTATAGTAAACACTAACAGAGTTGGACATCTCTACCATTAATAAAACTGTACAGTAAACACTAACAGAGTAGGACATCTCTACCATTAATAAAACTGTACAGTAAATACTAACAGAGTTGGACATCTCTACCATTAACAAAACTGTACAGTAAACACCAACAGAGTAGGACATCTCTACCATTAATAAAACTGTACAGTAAACACTAACAGAGTAGGACATCTCTACCATTAATAAAACTGTACAGTAAACACTAACAGAGTTGACATCTCTACCATTAACAAAACTGTACAGTAAACACCAACAGAGTAGGACATCTCTACCATTAATAAAAAGCAGTTTTATTAATGGTAGAGATGCCCTGCTCTGTTGGTGTTTACTGTACATTTATATTAATGGTAGAAATATCCAACTGTGTTAGTGTTTACTATACAGTTATATTAATGGTAGAGATGTCCTACTCTGTTAGTATTTACTGTACAGACAGTAAACACTAATAGAGTACGATATCTCTAACACGCATCACATAAATGTTATTTCCTGTCGAAACCCGTTTTATGACAGTCATTTAGAAAACAACAATCCTTATGGTATAAACAATGCTTACGCTGGTCTATGTTTTGTGTGTGTTGCACGCACGGTTGATCTGATGAGCTCTGGTATTGAGCAAAATGCGTCTCGTTGGTAACGGCGTCTAGAAGCTTGTGCGCTTTCGAGCAGGAGACAGCATATTTTAAGTACATCAAAACACGTTGTCAAGAGATAGCCTGAGTGTTTTAACAATGGAAACTTTATCATTAAAGAGGGATATTCTGAATAATAGTTAGAATAAATGTCAGAAAAAAATATGTGAATATTTGAACTGTGTAAAAGAAACTAAGTTACTTCCAAGAATTTGTTTGTAATTAAGCACAAAGCTACACAATGGGCTATCTGTGCTCTACCCACCACGGATATCGAAACCCGGATTCTAGCGTTGTAAGTCCGCAGACATACCGCTGTGCCACTGGGGGTCGCTACCAGAAACAGATTGTTTGACTAAAAAAAAACAGACAATATTTTAGTATTTTAAAGAAATTGCAAATACATTTCAATAAACATCCAAGTCTCATGGCAAAGAAAACTAAACTCATTGCACTCTTTGATTTAACAACTAGAATTTATTAAACTCTTATTTGCAGTGACGAATTATATGTCAGTATTAAACTCGATAGATGTGCACCTATACAATCAAGTGGTTTGCCTTCCAGATCACCAGTCTCCGAGTCCAATCATACGTTCCATTAGCGTAAAAAAAAGAAGAATTGGGCTCTGTAAGTTGGGGGACGTGGGTGCGTTATAAGAGTAACTGTCAGTTCCACTTTTTTTTTCCGTCTTCTCAGAATAGCTTTGAGCGACTATCCGAAAGAACAAAGAAAGAAAACAATCTTAACAAATAGCTACAAGCATCTGTCCAGTTTAATCTCTTTCTTGACAACTACCATGTGCTGCATGACGTACTGAACTACTGGTCACCAAAACAGAGAAGTTGTTGACCCTGTTTTGTCCCTGTGCTTGAATGAAAGTGTTCGTTACTATAACAACAAAAACTTTAGCTTCTTCCGTGATCAATTTAGTCTGTGTTAATCACTAAACGAATAAAATCCTTTTTTTTTTTCAAAGAATGTTTCCTACATTTTGTTTAACTATTATAACCTAAGAATATATTTGACATAGGGTTAACGACCAACCGTAAATATAACATATTACAAAAATAAAAACCAAACATAAAAGGGGCGGAAATGTTTACGAATTCTGTGGCAACATTAATTTATTATTACAAGGGCCATACTTTATTATGTATTCATTTTCCATTAGGTCGAGGATATTATTTTCCATGCCTAACTGAACGGAAGTTCACACCTTGTTATGATAAGGGAGGGTCACAGCCTTTCTGGCTTCAGTTCATGAACAGGTTTCGGTTTCACCTCGAAAACAAAAACCTCCCGACGTATTGGAATCAGCCTTAAAATATTTGCACATCATCATTTCAAAAATCGGCAAGGGTGTAGTCTAGAGGTTAGAGTGCTCGGACTGAAAATCTGAGGATTAATAGTTTACATCCTGTTGTCGCTAAAACCCACTCCGTAGATTTGAGTCCATGAGTGTGCTATAGGAGTAACACTCAAATCGCGGTCATATAAAAGTTGCCCAAGTGTTAGCGGCAACTAGCCGCCTTCCCTCTAGGCTATCAGTTCAAATAAAATATCGTAAATATTCCCCACGTTCATTATTCTAACTAAC
The DNA here is from genome assembly GCF_000517525.1 of Limulus polyphemus. Taxonomy (NCBI): domain Eukaryota; kingdom Metazoa; phylum Arthropoda; class Merostomata; order Xiphosura; family Limulidae; genus Limulus; species Limulus polyphemus. Next base: position 73,511 of record NW_013670428.1, on the reverse strand, counting down.
TGTTTACTAGATATACTTCCGCAGGATTCCAGAAAGTGTCCTGTTTCAAGAGAAAATAAAACCAAAATTATGAGTAACAATTATTTTCATTTCTTGATTTTCAAGTTCATATGTCAGGCTGTATTGTAGCCTACAGAGTGCATAATTCTTTTCGTGATTCATGGCATGCGCACGTTTTACTGACGTCACGACACTACAAATTGCAAGGTTAAGCATCCCTTATGTGACATCACTTTAGTGTCTACTGACTGACAGACAACACTCTACTGTATAGTGTAGCAAATGGTTAAAACAGGCAACTGGATTTACCTTTTAATAATTCCAGAATTAACCGTCATTGCTTTCGGCATTTTGTAGGTAATTATGAGACTAAGTCTTCCACAGGTAAATTGCAGTCAGAAAACAACATTTCTATACATTATTTCCATAACTGTTGCTTGTGGACTAACTATGATGTTCAACACCAACATCAACAAATTCTTCTGGTCTTATCGCAGGAGAAAGAAATATAACGACTTTGTTTGTTTTCTTGTTAAGCACAAAGCTAGACACAGTGGGCTAACTGTGCTGACAACCACAGGTATCAAAACTCGATTTTTCTCGTTTAAGCACGAAATATAACGGGATGGAACATTTAGATTATCCAACTATCTTATGCAGTTGAATGGAAAACAGAATTTTAAGTAATCTGAATTAACTTCGACAGAATTCAAGAGAATAGCAGGAATAGAATTTGCTACACTGTTTATATCTATATCTTTATTTGTCTACTTATTTATTTGTACTTCTTATATAGCCCCCTAGTGGCTCAGTGGTAAGTTTGGGGATTTACAACGCTTAAATTACGTTTCGATAGCCTATTACATTACTTTGTATTTTGCAAATAACAATGAATAAATGTTATATATTTATGTATAGGTTTGGTTTAAATTTCTCGCAAAGCTATACAAAGACAATTTACAGTAGCCGTCCCTAATTTAGCAGTGACAGACTAAAGGGAAGGCACGTAGTTAACACCTCCCACTGCCAACTCTTGGGCTACTCTTTACCAACGAATCGCGGGATTGGCCATCACATTATAATGCTTCGTTTGTTTGTAGTTAAGTACAACGCTACACAATGGGCTATATGTGCTCTGCCCACCACGGGTATCGAAATTCGGTTTATAGCGTTATAAGTTAGCAGAAATACCACTGTGCCACTGGGAGGCCATTATAATGCCCTCGTAGATATATTTATATATACATATATACGTATGTATTTATTTATGTATACTTACATTATTGTTATCTTTTTACAGCAAGCTAAATTTCACTTCCTGTGGGTGTTATGAATCACAACTGATACACAGTTTCTAATCTTATTCCATGGTTTTCGTGTGTTTTGTTTAAGAACGTTACTCAATGAAATGCAGGCTAGATATTAGAGTTTTGTTCTCCAAGTGTTGAAACCCAGATGGCATTGAAAGCATAGCTTGGCTGAGGACTTCTGGAGGGAAAAGTTGAAGAATGACATCAGTTCTCACACAAGGCAGCAGCTCCTGGATACCACCACTAGAGCATTTGGGGGGTGGAAAAATAAAAATATACACGAATGGAACATGTAATAATTAAACACAAAAACAACTTCCTCATCATGTTCTCTAGGGCCCTGAAAGAAAATAAGAGCATTCTGACAGCCATGAAAACCACAGCTTATCTAAAACCACACATCAGCTGTATAGAAGGAAGTTGGAGCCAGTTGAAAGTTTTGTGGATGGTTGCCATTCCAAATTGAAATATCAGTTGACCTCAAAATAACACAGATTTCTTTGTATAAATTTAATGCATAAATGCACTGCACTAAGCAACTACAACACTCGGCCAAAGCCACAATATTCAGCAATCAAAACACTCGTCCAATGCCACAATATTCTGCAACCACAACACTCGTCCAAGGCCGCTATATTCAACATCCAAAACACTCGTCCAATGTCACAATATTCAGCAACCAAAACACTTGTCCAATGCCGCTATACTCAGCAACCAAAACACTCGTCCAATGCCGCTATACTCAGCAGCCAAAACACTCGTCCAATGCCGCTATACTCAGCAGCCAAAACACTCGTCCAATGCCGCTATACTCAGCAGCCAAAACACTCGTCCAATGCCGCTATACTCAGCAACCAAAACACTCGTCCAATGCCGCTATACTCAGCAAACAAAACACTCGTCCAATGCCACACCATTCGGCAACCAAAACACCCGTCCAAGTCCACAATATACTCATGAGGGACTTGAAGATATTCTAAA
>NW_013670428.1:68810-70350 GCF_000517525.1 Limulus polyphemus | reverse complement strand
AGTTTTATTTAACAGCTATTTGTCACAAAAAGTATTATCCAATAATCCTTTTCACACTATGTAATAGGCATATTTATATAAATAACATATATGTATAAAACCGTTTAATTTTTTAATCTTTTTTTCTCCAGTCTATCAGTCGTTTCTGTCATTCTATATCAAATCAATATAATCATTAATTAGATATCGATGAGAACTTACACGTGGCTCTTGTCTTCTTTCTTTCTTTATCATTAACAAATACACTTCATCAATGACATACATAGTTTAATGCTGAAATTAACGAAATTTACTAGAATCTACTTGTGGAAACGTTTTTGTATCGAAATCATGGAATAGGAGAAAATTAACGTAATTCATTTAAACGAAACTCAGGTTTCAAACTTCGTCTTTAGGCAGATTCAAATGGGTAAAATTAAAACATTTGGAATGACTAAAACCATCATAATAAACTGTAACAGAAATTTGTTTTCATAAGTCCTCATCTTAGGTAAAAGAAATTAACTATTTACTATTAAGTTACTATTTACTGATTATAGTGACTTTTTGATTCTCACATTATAAAAATTTAGTATCAACCAGTGATCATTTTAAAAGCAAAAGGCAGTTTTTGGACAGGGGTTATTAAGTTCTATATTATTTTTGTTTGTTTGTAGTTAAGGTAGTAAAGGTAGGCAAATTAATAACCACGGGTTGTATCGAAACCCGATTTTTAACGTTATAAGCCTTCAGACTTATAGCTGAGCCAGTGGGTGAAGGGGGAGAGCTATTCTACATTGATGCATATGACTGTATTCTAGGTACACGATTTTTGGAGTAAAACCTCGACAGCGGAAAAAAACTGAAAACGTCAAATGAAGAAACAGTAATCAGATAATTTCTGATGGCCAAAAGAATGATTTCCAAATTGATAAAATGATAAACACAAAAAATATGTATGTAATGTACAGTGTAATAAAAATATATCTGTTTGTAATGAGATATAAGCGGATCAAGTGAAAGGAAATCGGTACGTTTTTATTATACCGATCGGTCTGGTGGGAAAAAGGCAAGACAGACTAGAAACAGACACTGACCGCAAAACAATTCATGTCATTCCAACCATATCAACCATTGTTTCAACCCAATTGTGTCTAGAGTTGTATCATCTGCTAAGCTAGGTTCAAGGTGAGACCAATGCAGAATAAGTAAACACCAATTAATCTGTTTTTTTTTTTTGTTTTTTTTTAAAGAAAAGCCACGTTGGACCATCTGCTGTATCCACAGCGGGAAATCGAACCCTGAATTTTAGTGCTTGTGAATCCGTCAACTTACCGCTGTCCCGCCAGAGGACACCGCTTAGTGTTACGATTTTCCATACTTTTTACTGTGCCTCACTGTATAACCCTCTTATGCTGGGTGTATTACAAGTTAAACTATCTATATACATCAAGTTTCTTGAACTCTATCGTCAGATAAGCTGCAATTATTAGTGTTTTAAATTGAAATATTTTATATGTTATAACTTACCTAATTTGTGATTTTATGTTCGGTTTGTTCT
>NW_013670428.1:64995-67846 GCF_000517525.1 Limulus polyphemus | reverse complement strand
TATTTTGAATACTTTCCCTCTAATATCCATTACATATTTCCTTCTCAGAAGTGCTTTTCATAAAGAGAAAATAAAGATCGCGTTTATATATATGTATATATATATATATATATGTGTGTGTGTGTGTGTGTGTGTGTGAAAAAATTACCGGATCGTTACCATACGTCTAATTCTCAGTTACTCACCAGGAAAAACCCGTATGTGAATTGCGATGTTGGAAATCAATGGAGACTTCTTCATGACGCACTCTTCTCTACTAGTATATTCAGAGTTGAGTATATGATATTATATAATTGAAATTAGCAAGTCACGTGACAACCAACTCCTATATAAAGTATTGATGGAACGGCATGTATCAGAACTACATTTTGGCTTTAATTGAAGTTTTCCAAGTATTGTGTTGTCATTGAAAATTCCTTGCTTTTGGGAAGGGTGTGTTACAGCTTTTTCCGACACTCATACAATTCATACACTCAGATAGAGGATTTTAAGAATCATTTGTACTTAACAGCATTAGAAAACAAAAGGAATATATATTAAGTTTGAGAACCAAAACCACCCAAAAATAGACCTGCAAAAAGTCGTACACCAGTCGTGGTAAGCAAAGTGCGGTGTCCTGTTACAGGCAAGAATCAACTCTAGGTGCCCCAAGTATCAATACGAAATATAATGAAGAAGGAGTTCTAGAATATCGACACAAGTTGCTTCCAAGACATATCCGTTCAAGTGTTACATACCGAAAAATGGTCGTCCTCGTACACTAGATGGATTATGGCCAACAATCAGGGAAGAAGGGTGTGCTTTATACATGACGACCTTACGACAGAGCCTTGTAAAATGGAAACTACGTTGCGGAGCTATTGTCAAACTGTATGACTGGACGTGACTGCATGGACTGAAACGAGGCTTCACAATGGACTTTAATATAACGTACACAGTTCTAACTGAATATTTTGTTTTATTTTATTGGGATGTTTACGTAAATTTATGTCCCTAAGGAGCCCTTGACTCTTTTGTGTAATATCATAAATAGGCTAAAATCGTGCATTTCTGTGAATACTTGTGAGATATACTTAATAGTGAGATAGAAATTTTCCAACAAAATTAATTCTATAATTTTTGATAGTTCAGCACAAAGGAAGAGGTAAGTTTTTATATTTGATTACTATATGTATTTCATTTTTTGTGGACAATTTTGTATACAGATCGATAATTTCTTTTATAAATAATTCGGTATTTCTGTATTTCTTTTATAAATAATTCGATAATTCTGTATTTCTTTTATAAATAATTCGATAATTCTGTATTTCTTTTTTTAAATGATTCGATAATTCTGTATTTCTTTTATAAATAATTCGATAATTCTGTATTGCTTTTATAAATAATTCGATAATTCTGTATTTCTTTTATAATTATCTCCATAATTTTGTATATGTTTCATAAATTTCATTACTTTATATTTGCTTTTATAAATAGATTACAATTTTATATCTAGTTTATATAAACAAATTTGTTTTTTCTCAATGAGCTATCTGTGCTGTACCCACCACGGGTATCGAAACTCGGTTTTTAGCGTTATAAGCCTTCAGACTTATCACTAGAGCGCTCGACTCGCAATCTGCGTGTCGCGGGTTCGAATCCCCGTCACACCAAACATGCTCACCCTTTCAGCCGTGGGGGCGTTATAATGTAACGATCAATCCCACTATTCGTGGGTAAAGAAGTAGCCCAAGAGTTGGCGGTGGGGGGTGATGACTAGCTGCCTTCCCTCTAGTCTTACGCTGCTAAATTAGGGACGGCTAGCACAGATAACCATCGCGTAGCTTTGCGCGAAATTCAAATCAACCAACCAACCAACCACTAAGCCACCTAGTGGCTTTCATAAACAACTTAAAGATTAGTAATGAATTGAGAAACGGCAGAGCTCGACGTAATACGCTGTCTTCTGAAGCTTTTTTTTTTCTACAATAAACCTGCTTTGCTTCACGCGCGCTCGCACATATATAGTGTCTGTTACCACGATTGTCGGTAACATAATATGGATATTGGGGCGATCCAGAATGAAAAATTTAAGAAATATGAAGATTTAAAAGTTAATGACATTCCAAAGATGTAATGATCGTTTTTGTTTTCTCTGACTGCGGATGGGATCAATTTCTAGCCTGAGGTTTATATATGAACCGAGCCGTAACGACATAATTAAAACACTTCATCTAAAAACATGAAATGAAAGAACAATAGCGAAAAGTCGATGAAATAGAAAAAGAAATACATCTGGAACTAAGCAAACGCGTTTCCTTCCTTATATTCGTGACGCAGAAATCGAACAGAAACAATATAATTCACGGAAATACGAGTATTGCACTTTTAATAAAAGCTGAGAACGTAAATTTTATGCAGAAACTGCGTGTGAGTTTGGTTTAAGCAATTTTTTATTTTTTATCATCTTTCGCGCAAAGCTACTGGTTGGTTATCTATGCTAGCCGTCTTCAATTTTGAAGTTAGACAACACAATCACCAACTGTTGGTCTACTCCTGACTGACCAAACAGTGGGATTTGACCGTCATTCCTATAACGCACCCACAGCTGTATCGGAACTCAAAACACGGAACCTCAGATCCATAACCCGGCAATGTAACCATTGGGCCACACTCAGCCCTTTTAAACAATTATTCCTCTATTTAAGTATCTTATAATAGAGATGATCCACTATGTGCGTCTGTGTGTTGGCTGGCTCGTGTAGATACTGTCCGACAGTGTACATGGACTTTTTTGTTATAGGATAGAAATGACTAAAAACCCTATAACCCGAGCGCTTTCGAAAGGTGAAGAAGAAAGGTCCACCTTTCG
>NW_013670428.1:63626-64232 GCF_000517525.1 Limulus polyphemus | reverse complement strand
CGAAAGGTGGACCTTTCTTCTTCACCTTTCGAAAGCGCTCGGGTTATAGGGTTTTTAGTCATTTCTATCAAGACTACTTGAACCTACGTGTTTTCTAACATCATAATTGCTATAGGACATTTACCCGAGAAGAGGGATAAAAAACACACCCTGAAATAGGGCACATATCCACTTTTTATTATAGACTTTTGGCTTTGAATTTAAGGACACAAGCACTTAACCAGTTAAATTAGTCAATTATTACCTTCCACAAAGCAGGGTATGCAATTAGCATCTAACGAGATCATTAGGGATTTAATAACTAAAGAAAATGGAACATTACTAACATTATCTTTTATACAATCTTTGCTTCCATAACAGATAACATCTGTTAAGAAGTAATTATGAAAACTTTTTACATTTCTATCTATGTTAACCTGTTTTACTTAAACATTTCCATAAACTCTCCTTTTAGATCCGAATGACCATTTATTTTTTACCTAAACCGATGTTTTACCAGTTACTGAGTTTAAATTTTACACCAATGGCCTGGCATGGCCAGGTGGATAAGGCGCTCGACTCGCAATCTGAGGGTCGCGGGCTCGAATCCCCGTCACACCAAACATG
>NW_013670428.1:61561-62830 GCF_000517525.1 Limulus polyphemus | reverse complement strand
CTTGTAATTCACTCCTGAGGATGACGTTGTAACGTCGAATCTTTTTGAAGGCCATAGATAGGCCTAAATAAAATGTTTTTAATTGTGTACCAGTTTAACGTTGAATATTATTTATGATTTTAACTTTATACACAAGTGCCAAAATACTATAAGGATCAAATATTGTTTCAGTAATCTAGCTATTTGTCCCTGTGACGTAGTAACTAAAATAGGTTCAGCAATGAATGAGATAATAGTTGTCACCAAAAGCTATTTTTCGAAAGACTTTCCAGTTCAGTTGTAGTACTTGTTTTAAGCTGCCGTACTATAGGCCTTGCTACTTCTGGTATTTTATAACGCGAATGTTCATTGGTTGAGTATTCTTTATTATTTATTTATTTACCTAAGCTTTCGGACACTCTATTACCAATGAATAATGTGATTGTCCATTAACATTATAACGCCTTCACAGCTGAAAAGGCGAGCATGTTTGGTGGAACGGGGATTCGAACCCGCGACTCGCAGATTGCGAGTCGAGCTAAATAAACTAACAAAAATCAGAGCTCCAACATGATCCCCTTTCAAGATATTTCATTTTCAGTATTATCCATTACTCTAAAGATCAGGGTTCTCACGAGATACTTCATGTTCAGTGCTCTTCATCATAATGAAGAATAGCGTCTTCACGAATAAGAGTAGCAAAGTTCCAGTCACGGTCAGCAAGGCTTGGAGCTATCTACTGAAGATCTATTGGGCAAGAAGTATCATCACTTACTATGGGTTCTGATGATGATGTTGCCAGTCGCAGCTCGGTCAACTTTGGTCTGATTCAGAAACTGTAAAGTGTAATCGTCATATCTCATGATATGCTACATCCTATATAACTGTCACAAAATCGAATAGACCCCATCCCTCTGGTTGAGGTACAGATCGTGTGTTAAATTTAGTTTAATTATTTCTATAGATCTATTTGATATGTGGCTTAACTAGCTCACAAGAAATGATGATCTTCACGACCGGACTTTAGACTTATAAGATGAATTACCTAGTTATTTGATGAGACAGGACTTTCATCACAACCGGAGTTTAGATTTTTAAGGTAAATTACCTAACTATTTGATGAGACAGGACTTTCATCACAACCGGAGTTTAGATTTCTAAGGTGAATTACCTAGCTATTTGATGAGACAGGACTTTCATCACAACCGGAGTTTAGATTTCTAAGGTGAATTACCTAGCTATTTGATGAGACAGGACTTTCACCACAACCGGAGTTTAGATTTCTAAGGT
>NW_013670428.1:60919-61551 GCF_000517525.1 Limulus polyphemus | reverse complement strand
GCCCTCGTGTAGCTTTGCGCGAAATTTAAAACCAAACAAACAAATTCTACACCAACTGCTTCTTTAGCGACTATTTTTCTCCGAATATTAGCCTCTGCTGTTTCTGCGACAAAAGTATATTAATAAATAAATTCGTCGTTTAATTAAATTGTGAAGGAACCTGTTTAGCAGTTAGAGAGTTGGTTTTTGGTATTTTCAGCCTGAATGGTTCTATTATTTAGTATTGTTGAACAAATAGAAGTGGAGCCGCACGAAAGTGATCAACAGGGCTACTTTTACTCAATAATGTGATTAACTGTTACAGTTATAACGCCCCTCCCCATCTCTCAGAAGCGCAAGGCGTGTTCGGCGGCATATCGCTGCTCAAACCTCGGATCTTCGGATGTGCAGCCGGCAAGCCATCGATTGAGCCACGCCCGGACCACAGTTTCGGTGATTAGTCCAGAATCGTGAACGATTTAACCGAAACAGCTCTTAATTAAACTTTTCTAAAATAGTATAAAATTAGAAATAGGTTTATTCGCATTTTAGTAGTGTAATCACGGTAACCAGTTGTAGTAGGTATTTACTTCATCCATAGTATGGCGAATATTTCTGCAAGAATGTGGATTGATCTCTTTTGAATGGTTAAC
>NW_013670428.1:45120-60039 GCF_000517525.1 Limulus polyphemus | reverse complement strand
AACCGGAGTTTAGATTTTTAAGGTGAATTACCTAGCTATTTGATGAGACAGGACTTTCACCACAACCGGAGTTTAGATTTTTAAGGTGAATTACCTAACTATTTGATGAGACAGGACTTTCATCACAACCGGAGTTTAGATTTCTAAGGTGAATTACCTAGCTATTTGATGAGACAGGACTTTCACCACAACCGGAGTTTAGATTTTTAAGGTGAATTACCTAACTATTTGATGAGACAGGACTTTCATCACAACCGGAGTTTAGATTTTTAAGATGAATTACCTAACTATTTGATGAGACAGGACTTTCATCACAACCGGAGTTTAGATTTTTAAGATGAATTACCTAGCTATTTGATGAGACACGAGTTTCTTCACAACCACAGTTTAGATTTCTAATATATATTCTAATAAATATGTACCACCATCAGATAACATGATGTTAGCAGAGTTTGTTTATTTGTTTCAGAGTTTTCACTCACAGCTGTCTCTTTAGTGGTAGAATAGAGTGTATGAAAAACCCACCACTAACACTTGGGCTACTCTTGTTTAATCAAACTGTGGGAATAGGCTGTAAACCTATTGGTGTATCAACAGCCCTAAAGTTTGGAGAGAGTCTTTAATTCAACGGGAGCGAATCTTGAACCCTCGCAGTCTGAGCACGCTAACCACTAGGCCACGCCTGGCCTGATAGGAGAGAAAGGCACAAAAATAGAGAAATATTTCTTGCAAGATGAAGTACTTACTGAAGTTTCAAATAATTATCGAGTATTTAGAAATATTTGGTGTTTCCGGTAGCTCTTAAACTGATAAGCAGATCAATAAAACGTACGAGATGAGCGTGGGAATTTTGGAATATCTAAGCCTATTGATTAACAGAGCCAGTGGGGTTATTGAGATGATACCTTAATCAATCTCCTTGAAAAGTTCACACAACGATTTTGCTGCCCTCTTGTGAGAAAATGACCTGCCTCCACCTCTCAGTCACAGAAACTGTTCAGTGGTATTTTCCGCTATAACTTATGGGCCTCTTGATCATTCTAATCGTTTCATAGGGGACCAACCTTCAAGTTCTAACAGTGAGGGAGAAAAGATACTTCCTATTCATTAAAGATTCGAAAGTATCAACCCCTGAAGAAAAATAGTTCTCTCGATGTTATTACCATACCGATAAGTATCTGCCACAACAACTTAATCGTTTCATCGAGTCTTCACGCGCACTAGCCGTAACGAAACCAACGTGTTATCGGTTTTGTTTTTCCGGTAGAGGGAGCCTCTCACATCACGCGGAAGCATAAGCGTGTTCGCTTGAGTTATTGCCTTTCATTTTCTTTAATAGATGATGAGAAAAAAAAATGTCCATAAGGCATTGTTCCGTAAATTTAAGTAGCTCATGCATAATTTAATTATGCTAGTGTGAAAATTAAAAACATAAATTGATAATTTTAATAAGTAACACTCAAAGTCTCTCTGAACAAAAATTAAAGAAATCACGGTTATGCGGAAACTCGTAATGACATTGACAAAATATCTATTTCATTTACTATAAGGATGTTAGGCTTAGTAGTTTGTAACTAGATTTAGGACTAATAAATATGGCTGCCCCGTAATAACACTGCACTTTATTGTACTTACGCATATCAACGTAAAGCGAAACATGTGCAAACTTTCTTAACTAGGTAATAAACGTTTGAAAATTTGCTCTTTGCCTAATGAACTCGTTACAGTATGGTCCTGGTTGCAAACATGCAATGAAGAAAGAAATAAGAGCATGCTGCTTCCTAATGAACTCGTTACAGGCAGCATGCTCTTATTTCTTTCTTCGTTGTATGTCTGCAACCAGGACCATACTGCCTTGCCACCTCTAAAATCATCTTTAGCCTTCCCCAAGAAAGAAACGAGCTACGTTACTCTATCTACAATATGAATCAATGCGTCGTGTTAACAGTATTGCTTATCGAATTTTTTTAGTTAGGTTACACAATAACGATTTTTTGATAATTATGTCAATATCTGACGTGTTAATATTGTGTTGGTCAGAAAAACCAATGTCCACACAAAATAGTTCCTTGAAAGGTACATTCACTTACTCTCTATTTGTGTTGTTAACGCAAAGTCAACAACACTTGCAATGGAATCGAGTTTCGAGACATCGTAGTTGTCCTTAAAATAACAGCATTACTTACCTTCCCCACAATCTGAGGGTCGCGGGCTCGAATCCCACCAAACATGCTCGCCCTTTCAGCCGTATAATGTGAACGTCAATCACACTATTCGTTGGTAAAAAAAGTAGCCCAAGAGTTGACAGCGGATGGTGATGACTAGTTGCCTTCCCTCTAGTCTTTCAGTGCTAAATTAGGGACGGTTAGCCCTCGTGTAGCTTTGCGCGAAATTCAACACAAACCCCACAAATATTACACACGGTTATTTTCAAACTAATGTCATTGACTTTTCTAAATCTACTGGTCTAGTAGTTAGCGTGCCCGGACCGTGAATCTGAGGGTCCCGTTGCTGCAGAAACGCTTCCCACACTTTGTAGCCAGGGGTGCGTTATAAGAGTAACAGTCTCGGTACAATATCCGATCATACAAGAATATTCACAATTCTACATCATGAAACATCGTTGTTTTACATTAGAAAAAATAAAACAAATAAAAATATCAAACCATGGTTGTACAAGTCTTTAGCGATAAGTGAAGAAAGCCCCAGATCAGAAGAAATATATTTGTTTTTGTCTCAAATCTAGAACTAAAGAACATTAAATTCATGAAAAGAGCTGAGGCAAATACTTCTTATCTACATTCTCAGTACCGTCCTTAAGCAGAAGAAAAGAAGAAACTTCTTAAGTTCCTTAAAAAGAAAAAATCTGAAAGGAGACAAGTCCCCTTGAACTTCCCGATAGCACGCAACTTATTAGAAGACTGTGTGTGATCTGATCACCTTGCAGGTTGGAGCTTCGCGTTTGCAGGTCAGCACTGTAGACATATTATTCATAATAATAAACTGCTTTTGTGATGGCCCTACTACTATTGTGATGAGTTAACCCGTTTAGCACTAATGTAATAAACACATTCTAAGACTTTACTGTTACCTATAAGATTGCGTCCTTACTTAACATGTTGTATTACGAGTCCATTTTGAAGATGTTACTGCTCTAAAATAACTCATTTGGAGTTTGTTGGTTTATTGAATTTTGCGCAAAGCTACGCGAGAAATATCTGCGATAGCCGTCCCTAATTTAGGAATGACAGACCAGATGAGAGCCAGCCACTCAACACCTCCCACCGCCAACTCTTGGGCTACTCTTTACAAATAAAAAGTGGTATTGACCGTCACATTATAACGCTCCCACGACTGAATGGGTAAGTATGTTCGGTGACGGAATAATTTGAAGTTCATCTCCTGCATGAATGTGCACTCAAAATAAGTTGCTTACGTGATCTGAGTGTATCCATTAAGGTGCCATTTAGTGGAGGTATTTACACTACAATAGCAAACTGCTGATGAGAGAAAGATTTACAAAGTTATAATCATCTTATAATTAAAGTTCGTGATAACAGGTTGAATCTTTTTTGAACGCTAGTTGCTAAGCCTACATTGAATGAGGCTTATGTACAACGATATTGTTGTAGAAGTTACTGGCCCTCCAGTAGCTCAGCATTAAGTCTGAAGGCTTATAACGCTAAAAACCAGGTTTCGATATCCGCGGTGGGCGCAGCACAGAGAGCTCATTGTGTAACTTTGTGTTTAATAACACAGAAACAAGTAGAAGTCGTTACATGTTCAAACTAGACGCGGTTTCGAAATCATCTTTTTAAATGATTAAATCTAGTCATTTCTAATGAAACAAAAATATATTGCAAGTTTAAAATTTTAAAGTATGAAAATTAATTGTCGGGGAAGTTCAGCATATTTTCAGACAGAAACTGAAACAGGCTACATAGCATGTTCTTGTGTTATCTTGTGTGTGTTTTTATTATAGGCCCGTGTTAACTTACAAACAAAGGCCCATATTTAAAAAAATAACATGTTATTTTCTCGATTATGGAGAAGCCTGTTGGCTGTTCATGTTTTTTTAATAGCACCCCCTTTATAAACATTGGTTTTCCCTCCCCTCCCCCGCACCCTATATATCCTCATATGTCTTTTCGTAAATCGTTATTGCTATATTACTTGATATTAATAATATTTATATGGTAGTTTTTAAAATTTCCTTGTTTGTAAATGTGTACTTTCAGATATAATTTATATGCTCCTTTAGTCACAGTTGCGCGGCCCCTGAAGGTGCTGTAGTTGTTATTTAAGCAAAGCCACATTAGACTTAACTTAAGCCCATTTTTTCACTCGCATATGTAACGTGTCTTAAGCCTACTTTTCACTCTCACCTGCAATGTCTCTTGATTAAATAACTTTTAGCATGGAATTTAGGCTTAATTTGAACTTACCGAAATATTATACGGGATAGTTTAATGCTTTGAAACGTTTTTTATACAATAACTTATATATTGTTTCCTCCTTTCTTCTGAATCTTTCATTTCGACGCAGAAAAAAAAAAGAAAACGTTATTAATTACAGTGTTAAATCAAGCCCAGATTTCACTTGCATATGCAACATATCTTAAGCCTACTTTTTCATGCATATTCAACGTATCTCGAGTCTACTATTCACTCGCGTAAGCAGTGAAGCCTTTAAGCTTTTTATTTTGGTTTTTCCATGATCCATTAGGGTACACCATCTCAAACATAGGCATATCATGTAGCTAATATAACATTTATAACGTGATATAATGATATGAATAACTAGTATAACCAGTATCAAGATCACTCCAACAAACATACGTGCAAAACGAAAATTATTTAAACTTACTCTTTAAAAAAGAAAAATATTAGTATCTTGCGATTATTTCTCTGTGCTTGTCCAATAAACAACGCGAACGTTGTATGTTTGTTTGTTTGCAATTAAGCACAAAGTCACACAATGGGCTATCTGTGCTTTGCCCACCACGGGTATCGAAACCCGGATTCTAGCGTTATAAGTTCACAGACATACTGCTGTACCACTGGGGGGGGGGGCACGCGAAAGTTGTAACAAGATCTGTTAACCAGACCAAAACCGTTTCTGCTGTATTATTACAAGTTAAACAAATAAATTTAAAGATTACGACGAATACAAAACAGAATATAAAACCAAAACAAAACAACAACAAAAAAAAACAGGTTATTGTGGGATTAGTCTCGATGGATACGGAAACACTACAACAAGCACATTTTATCAATTCAATGCTCAATATTCTATCTAAGGGTTTGGTGTTAGGCTTGAAAAATTAAACATTACACCAGTTGCTGCCGTGTTTTATTGTTTGGTGGAGGTTCTCACGTAAATGCAAAGTGTTATACTATCACATGCTTATTAAAGGATTAGTAAAATAATTAAATTATTTGACGACTTTTATCTTAGGCTATTTTCTAATGTTATTATTTATTTGACTAAAAAATACAGGTCGTGTCAAGTAATAATACCGTATCTGGAAGTGCTTTATTGGTGTAAGTTATACAAAAAATAAACACGAAGGATGAAAAACAAATAAATCACAAAATAATAAACTTTATAACTTGATTTATCTATTTATAGAGGGCTTTCAACAACTCTATAAACTGTATAACGTGATGAACTGTCTTATTTGTAACGTGACAATTAACAAGCGGAAAGCTTCTAATGCATTTAATGTTGAACCCCGGAACCTTCTATCTGCAGACCGACACGCAACCAATAAGACACGCCCAGCCCAACAGATATCTACCTCGATCAACTTTGTCTATTACAAGATATCAACTTGGAGCTACATGAACCAACCAACAGGTAATAAGATATTAACTTAGATCTACATACACCAACTAACGGTTAATAAGATATCAACTTGGGGCTACATGATCCACTTAACAAGATATTAGCTATGAACTACGCGAACTACCCAAAGGTAATAAAATATTAACTTGGAGTTACAAGAACCACGAAACAGTTAGTAAGGTATCAACTTGGTGCTACACAAACCACCAAACAGTTAAGATATCAACTTGGAACTACATGAACCACCAAACAGTTAATAAGATATCGAATTGGAGCTACATGAACCAACTAATACTAATAAGATATCAACTTGGAGCTACATGAACCAAACAACAGTAATAATGTATCAATTTGGAGCTACATGAACTAATCAACAGTTAATAGATATCAACTTGGAATTACATGAACCAATCATCAGTTACTAAGATATCAACTTGAATTTACATGAACCAACCAACAAGTAACAAGATATCAACTTGGAGCTACAGGAACCATTAAACAGTTAAGAAGATATCAATTTGGAGCTACATGAACCATCAAACAGTTAAGAAGATATCAACTTGGAGCTACATGAACCATCAAACAACATATTAAACGAACATAAAACACACACGCTTCCATATGGGTTCAAAAGCCCCCCTCATAATTCATAGAGGCCACGATGTGCAGATCAAGTTCCCCCATTATCCACAATTACTTCTATAGCTAACCCAAGGGCGAGGGGTCCCTACCCTACATTAAGACAACTGCCCTAGGTTCCCAAGCATGTGTTCAACGTTTGGCCACGCTAGCTTGTAAGTAGGGGTACCGAACGTTGTTCCAACAATGGCGCTCTGGAGTCCCTAGAAAAGCCAAGAACACAAGATACGATGCAAGATTCGGGTTCAACGACCCTTCAAAAACTATTCATAGACCCTCAACATGCCTGAGTGACCTTTAGGAGACTTTAAGAACCCCTTAGTGAGCGATTTACGCCATATAGATAAGTTTGAGAGGAGTTCGCGGATAAACAAATTCACAAATAGATAACTTGAATTACTATAAAACACCAACTTCAACTTAGGGTTACGTGAAACACCCAACAGTTAACAAGATATCAATCAACTATGGGTTACATGAAACACCCAACAGTTAACAAGATATCAATCAACTATGAGTTACACGAAACACCCAACAGTTAACAAGATATCAATCAACTATGAGTTACACGAAACACTCAACAGTTAACAAGATATTAATCAACTATGAGTTACACGAAACACCCAACAGTTAACAAGATATCAACCAACTTTGGGTTACATGACACACCCAGCAGTTAACAAGATATCAATCAACTTTGGGTTACATGAAATACCCAACAGTTAACAAGATATCAATCAACTTTGGGCTACATGAAATACCCAACAGTTAACAAGATATCAATCAACTTTGGGCTACATGACACACCCAATAGTTAACAAGATGTCAATCAACTTTGGGCTACATGACACACCCAATAGTTAACAAGATGTCAATCAACTTTGGGCTACATGACACACCCAACAGTTAACAAGATGTCAATCAACTTTGGGCTTCACGAAACACCCAACAGTTAACAAGATATCAATCAACTTCGGGCTTCACGAAACACCCAACAGTTAACAAGATATAAATCAACTTTAGGCTACATGAAACACCCAACAGTTAACAAGATGTCAATCAACTTTGGGCTACATGAAACACCCAACAGTTAACAAGATGTCAATCAACTTTGGGCTACATGAAACACCCAACGCGTATCGGTTTCACACGTGAAATATGAAATTTTATGCTCATTGATAAATAGAATATCGCTTGAACTGCCTCATCTCGAGGAATAATTCCAAGTGCACAAATATTATATTAAACTCAACCCTCAGCACAAAACAGTAACACGAACAGAAAGAAAAATATCATTAAATCCTCATTCACAAGTTCATATTGCGAGACCCATGTTCACGTCTCAACAACGTGTGTTTTTCTAAATGCCAGATCAGCTATAACTTAGTGTATGTACAGAGAACACACACTATGGCGCTTGCGCACAAATCCAAGAAAGAGAGAGAGGCTATGCCGCTTTGCACTAGACCTAAAACACGTGTGTTATGTGTTAGTAAATGTGTGTGTGATAATGTCTACGTTTAACAGTGAATATGTCGAACAAGTGATTTAAGTTATTTTTCTCACCGATACTACAAACCCTGACCCTTTCATTGTTTCACCTTCAACCCGCGATGTGTGCATTAGCCTCTTTATAGCGCTATGATTACAAGAAAAAAGAACGATATTTGTATTTTGTTGATATTAAATACCATTGTTGCTTTTCTTTGTACACACGTGGAAACTGATTGAATTTCTTCCTTTGGATTCGGCTCATGCGAATTAGCTGTGACGTCATCAAGTGCATCGGTGCAATAACCATAGCGACCACCGGAGCGTGAGCTGCGACATCCGAGTACAAGCCTATCTCGTTCACCCAGAAGACAACCCCCATGCCACCCCTCACCTGTTCGAAGTAGCCCTCGGTTCCTCGTCAAAAGTGAGGGTGGTCGTAGCCCTAAGCTCAGTGAACTCAAAACCGAGAAGGGCAAGACACTTCCACCTGATCGTTGCTGGAAACATACGTGTGGCTTCTACCTGCGGCACATAAATTTAGTTGACGCCGAGATAGTTGATGGTTTGAAGCATTGTTCACTTCATGGTGAAAAGAGTACTGGGAGATCAACACAGAGCCCTCTACTCAGTTAGACAACGGACCATTTAGTTAAATAAGGCTGATATCTCACTACACCTCCTGACAAAACATATAACAACCCCCTCTTCCCCAGTTAAAGATAACGGACCTTTTAGTTAAATAAGGCTGATACACTACACCTCCTGACAAAACACTTAGAACACCCCAGTTAAAGAGCAGTCCTATAGTTTACTAAAGCTAATATCCAACTATACTTCCTGACATAACTTGAAACACCTAGAAAATCTTCTACTTGTCTAGACAGAGAGCAGTGCTTCTACTTTAATAGTCTGCTATCTTATACATCCTGGGAGAACGAAGAGAGAGACGTTGGTTAACTACTGTTTCGCTAGACAATCCTGCTCTACAGGTAAGCGTACTTTACAAAAAATAATATATATATATATATATGATTTCGGAATACACAAGATAACAACGACAGAACATTACGACTTTATACGATTATTTTTAATTTGATGATATCTGTTAATTATAAAAGTCGAAACTTTGTTTCCATATTCACGTTATTAAGTAGCACAGAATATTATCTTATTAAATACACAGAATGTTTATAGATACTAGCTGAGGGTACCCGTTAACGAAGGAAAAACAAAACTGTATAAAGGACAATGTTAGTAATGTTCCCTTTATTTGGTTATTAAATTCCTAATGATCTCATTAGACGCTAATGGCTTTGGGGAAAGTAATAATTCATTCGTTTAATTGATTAAGCACGTGTGTCCTTAAAATCAAAGTCAAAAGTTTATTAAAAAGTGGAAATGTGCCCTGTTTCGGTTTTTTTTTATCCCCTTCTCAGATAAAATCCTACAACAAAGTAACCCTTGTACATCGAGAGACAGTTTCCAGTTACCATACACAACGTGACGGTGATCGAGCCAGTAGACGCTGAGTAATGGATGCTAACACACACACACACATATATATATTATAAGTTCTATGTTTCACAGTAACATCTTACGATAAAGGTGATATAAACAATGTGTTACATTTTACCATAACCGTACCATAATATATAAACAATGTGTTACATTTTACCATAATTATGTAACACACTGTTTATATATTATGGTAAAATGTAACACATTGTTTATAGATTATGGTACTATGTAACACATTGTTTATAAATTATGGTAAAATATAACACATTGTTTATATATATTATGGTACTATGTAACACACTGTTTATATATTATGGTAAAATGTAACACATTGTTTATAGATTATGATTTAATGTAAACTAGAGTGTTTATATATTATGCTGCTATGTAACACTGTCCATAGATTATGGTACTTTGTAATACAGTGTTTATAGATTATGGTGCTATGTAATACAGTGTTTATATATTATGGTGCTATGTAATACAGTGTTTATAGATTATGGTGCTATGTAATACAGTGTTTATAGATTATGGTGCTATGTAATACAGTGTTTCTAAATTGTGGTACTGCTTAACAATGTTTATAGGTTATGGTACTTTCCCGATTATGTTGCCATGGAACACTGAGTGTTTGTTGATTTACGTTACTACAGACCTCACAGTGCCTGTTGGTTTACGTTACAACAGTTCTCAGAATGCCTGTTGACTAGCGTTACTACAGATCTCACAGCTAGTTGATTTACGTTACTACAGATCTCACAGTGCTAGTTGATTTACGTTACTACAGATCTCACAGTGCTAGTTGATTTACGTTACAACAGATCTTACAGTGCCTGTCGATTTAAGCTACTACAGATCTCACAGGGCCTGTTGATTTACGTTACTAGAGATTTCACAGTACCTGTTGATATACGTTACTACAGAAACAGTGTTTTTCGAGAAGTTTCCTAATGATGAGAGTATTTGACTAAATATATGATAAACACCTGAATTAGTTTCATTTCACCCTATAAAGAACAACATTCTACATATAAAACAATAATCACAACGCTCTTTCTGTTTGAGTGCGAAACTTCCCAACGTGCACTTTATATTATCATATAATAACCATTACATTTTTAGCGTAAAACAAGTGTGGGTTCCAACCAATTGTGTGTGTGTAAGGAGTTTGGAGTTTGTTTGTCATAAATTACTAACCCATTCAAATAGGTTTTCTTTCTCTTCTCGGTATTCCACTGTCAGGTTTAGCTATAGTAATTTGTAATTAAGTGTTTTTAAATTTATAGAGTCGATGAAAAATATATAGTGGATTATTATTATTATAAAGCATCATATATTTCAAAGCGCTTTTTGTCATATGATAAATGGATCCGTTTTTTATGAAAAGCGTAAAGCTGGTTTATTAAGGTGTTCAAAACGTTGGATGTGAAAAAAAAACGCGTTGTACGTTTTATAAAACGCGCGACTTGATGAAAAGGTGCGTGACACTTATGCGAGCTTTCTTCTTCAGAGCGGTGTTTATTCTCTATTGATTTTTAGTTTCCTGAAAACTTTTTTTTTGGGGGTAGGGGGAGAGGAGAATCTTGCGTTATTCTCCCTCAGGTAAAGACGTCCTTGTCGTACCTAATATTAGTGGTGGTTTTTATTTAATATAATTTAATTAGTTGTGAGTGAATTTCCGTTGCTAAAAGTTGATTGATATAAATCTTATTTGTTTGTTTTAGTGCAATGATTTACAATTGGGTTATTTGCGCCCTGTTCACTGCGAGGTTCGAACTCTGAATTATCGGATTATAAGCTCTGAAACATGACACTGAATCACTGTGTGATTATATTGTGAATTTTGTCGCCCCGGATATCGAACACTGAATTACAGGGCTATAAGCTCTCAAACTTGTCACTGGGTTACTGGGGGATATTTTGTGAATTAGGTTTCTAATTTAAAAATTAGAAAAATGTGATATTAAAATATGGTGAATAATTAAGTTAAATTTATGAAGCAAAACATTTGCATACACCAACTGCTAACGTCTAGAATAACTGGTACTTAACATTACTCAAAACTGGGTTAAAATAATAACACTTTATAACGTTTCGGTCTTGTATAAGTTCGTGTAACGTTAAGATCTTATAGGTAGTGGAATTCTCTTACTTATAATTTTTGTACTTATTGTATAATATTATATTTGTTATCCGATGTTTCGAATTCTATCACAAGTGTGGTTAAAATTGATCATACAAGATACATATATATACTTATTGGATAAAATATTTTCCCATTCTTTGAGTTATGTTAAACAAAACTTTCGAAAATTTCGTGGTTTTATACTTAACTTTCAGAATTTTTTGTTTTTTTAGATTCCGCATACATCGTGATTTTACCTCCCAAACAAATGAAAATAAATTATTTCAAGAATATCTCTGTCCCGTAAACTCTAACGCAGTTGCCCCCTCAGTGGCACAGCGGTATGTCTGCGGACTTACAACGCTAGAATCCGGGTTTCGATACCCGTGGTGGGCAGAGCACAGATAGCCCATTGTATGGCTTTGTGCTTAATTACAAACAAACATCTAACGCAGTTATAGATATGTAGCTATTTTGAAAGAGTTGAGGATGAGTATATGTTATGTAACAACGATTTTGGACCCTCTCTACGTCGTTACTGTCCATGACACCACGTGTTCTATATCACGACCGTGCATAGTTCTGTAGTGCAGTTTGGACTGTAAAAGGCTTCGTCGTAAAGCTTTCATGTTCAAACAACACACCCTTCCTGCAGGCTTTTCAAAATCCACATATTGTACAAGGACAGCAGTTTCCCAGCACCCATTTCAATAGTATAATCGTACAGAAATACACAAGCACTGCGTCCGGGGACTTGACCATTATATTTTCTTAAGATATAACATGAATAATGTTTTCATACCCAAGCTGCTTGGAGGTGTTCGACGATTGAACAGATATATCGTGAAAGCAACTTGTGTCACTTTTCCAGAAGGAGATTCTTCTGGATTATGTTGCATGCATAATCTTGCCTGGATCAAATGAACGGCCTTTTTTCGGTGGATTCTCGCTAGCTACATAACGCCGCACTTTGCTTACAACGACTGGGTTGCAGGTCTCTTTATGAATGACCCTCGTTTTCATGTTGATCCATATTCATTTGTTTTCCAATGTCATTAAGTACAAGGGATATTCCCGTCTTAAAAATTCTAAATCCTCTATATGAACACATCTTTACGATCTGAGCGTATGAATATTTTGCGTCGGAAAAGGGTGTAAAGTACCTTTCCCAAAAGCGACCAATGACAAACAACATTAAAATGTACGTTTGATACATACATTTCTACCACCTCGTTATATCACGTAACATGCCGATTTGTGTGCTCAGCCCTATATACATATACAGTTAACACTAACAACAGCTTCATTCGACTAGAATCGAAGTTTAATGATGAACAACGAAACGACGGCAGCAACAACGAACATTTGACACGTGTGTGTGTGCAGTAACAAACATATAATTATTGAACGTTTCGGAATATACATATTCCATCTTCAGCAAGCTATATTTTTGAAATGGTAGCTGCATTATTTAGCAGGTTTTCAACAACAATTTTTTTTTTGGCTTAAAGATTCACTGAGAAATATAACTTAGTAGTTTATTAAAAAGGTTCAAGCAATTAAAAATTGTACCATATTAAAACTGTTCCTCATTCCGACAAACCATCTCGCGGAAGTGTCACTTACTGTAAGTATTCAAAGTATCTTAACTTCACAGGTCATCTATTCACGGCAGTCACGATTTCAATTAGGCCTACTTTACCTACGCAACCATAGCAAATAACGAGGTAAAGACTGTCTGGTAGATTAATAACCCTTTGTACATTAAGCCTAAAGTGACAATAGCTGGATAGCAGCAAACTCAATCGAAGAACGGTCTCTAACACTTTAACTAACACTGCCATAAATTGTGACACATCTTCTGTGTTTTTCAATAACACATGTTCAACCAGAGATACTATCAAAAGAAGTACCTTTCGACAAATTGAAACAATGTCACAATTACTAATACTGTTGACAAGCGCACAAAAAGTACCTTTCCAGAAGCTCGAACAAAACCATAGTCAGTGATACTGTTGGCAAGCGCACAAAAAGTACCTTTCCAGAAGCTCGAACAAAACCATAGTCAGTGATACTGTTGGCAAGCGCACAAAAAGTACCTTTCGAGAAACTCGAACAATACCATAATCAATAATACTGTTGGCAAGCGCACAAAAAGTACCTTTCGAGAAACTCGAACAATACCATAATCAATAATACTGTTGGCAAGCGCACAAAAAGTACCTTTCGAGAAACTCGAACAATACCATAATCAATAATACTGTTGGCAAGCGCACAAAAAGTACCTTTCGAGAAACTCGAACAATACCATAATCAATAATACTGTTGGCAAGCGAACAAAAAGTACTTTTCTAGAAACGGAAACAATATAATAGTTATCAACACTGTTAGCAAGCGAACACAAAAAATTACCTTTCACGAAACTGAAACAATACCATAATTATCAACACTACTGACAAGCGAACATAAAAAAACAAATGATCATAAAATGTAGCTTATGTTAATTTTACTTTGATCATTCAGTATCAAAAATGAATTTGATAACATGGCCGCTCAATCATTTAGCAGTACCGCTAACCACACAACACTCATCATTCAGTGAGTAAAGAGAGACGTATATATACCGTTCGTTTGGGCAGTTAGTTACCTGAATGTGTAAGATTTCTTATCTCCTAGACAGTGATAGTTTATACTTCTGTTCATTTTTGAAAATCGTGGACTTGAAGCGTTTGTGATATGTTTGTATTTTTTGGAAGTTTAGCTGATGTTTAGGGCACTCGAAAAATAAATTGTGAATCGCAGGGTCGAATTCTTGTCACCGAGCATTCTCGCCCTTTCAGCCGTTGGGACATTATAATGTAAGAGTCAACCCAACTATTCGTTGGTGAAAGAGCAACCTAAGAATTGGCGGTGGGTGACGTTGACTAGCTGCCTTCCCTCTAATCTATCACTGTTAAATGAGGGACGATTAGCGCAGATAGCCCTCGGGTATTCAAGACAAACCAACCAAACAACTTTCAAATCAACCAATCTCTGAAGCAAACCCTGAAACCAAATCTGTTAGTCAAAATTGTAAAAACACAATGTTTAAAACCAACCTCCAAATAATGATCCTACTGAACCACACAGCATCATCATTTGAAGATAAAACATTCAAAACAAAAAATTACAAAAGGAACAAAGTCGTAAATATAGACGCTGCGATTAGAAGGAACATAGTCCTAACTTGGTACTCTACGACTAGAAGGAACGCAGTCCTAACTTGGTACTCTACGACTAGAAGGAACGCAGTCCTA
>NW_013670428.1:42969-44216 GCF_000517525.1 Limulus polyphemus | reverse complement strand
CGACTAGAAGGAACACAGTCCTAACTTGGTACTTACGACTAGAAGGAACAGAGTCCTAGCTTGGTACTCTACGACTAGAAGGAACAGAGTCCTAGCTAGGTACTCTACGACTAGAAGGACTGTAGGTGTTAACCCACATACAGTCCTGACTTATAGCACGCTGTGACGGTCATCTTTTTCGTCCTCTTAAGAACTGTGGGTGTTAACCCATATATAATCCCCACTTATAGCACCCTCTAACTGCCATTTTTTTTGTCCTCTCAAGGACTGTAGGTGTTATTAACCCAAGTACAGTCCTGACTTGTAGCACCCTACGATTGTCATATTTTTCGTCATCTTAAGAACTGTGGGTGTTAACCCATATATAATCCCCACTTATAGCACCCTCTAACTGCCATTTGTTTTTGTCCTCTCAAGGACTGTAGGTGTTACTAACCCATATACAGTCCTGACTTATAGCACGCTGTGACGGTCATCTTTTTCGTCCTCTCAAGGACTCCAATTGTGAACAACACTTCCAGATAACTGGAGAACTACGTGTTTTTTACATGTTACGTCTCTGAGAGCTTATTTGGACACGATAATTGTCTGTGTCCTTCAAAAGGTTAACTACCAATGTGTGAAGATCGGGAGTTATTGACATTCAAGGCTGTAGGGCTCATTAGCAGCTTCTGCTTTATGAATTGTGTCTGGATGTGAAATGACGTTAAGCTGAATATAAAGGCTATCACATCATGTCTTGTATTTTAAAGAGGAACACCATATCATATCGTCTATCCTATGACTCAAGGGTCCTATATCAAATGTACGTGACCTCGAAATCCCCAAGCGAAACGACTCTGTCACCTCCACAAGCAAGTTTAGAATCTACGTCATTGAACAGTCACCCCAAGTGAAGAACTCGAGTCACGGCCAACATTTTGGTTCACGGTTAATGATATAGGTCAACAATTCATCTTATTGTAATAAACTCGCGAGATAAATGAGTGCAGTTTGTTTTTTCACATTTTCTTTCTCCCCATTTCTCCATGTGCGATTTCTTTTTCTCAAACACCCTTTTTCTTTAGTTTCATCGAAATTGTCAAACATTCATGTATTCTTATCTTTAAATGTGTAATTTAAGTTCAAGAATTTGGTGGGTATATCTTATTAAACACCTTCCTGATTCTTACATATCAGGTTGCAGAAACTTCCGATAATCTTAGGTAGTCATTATCATGAATAAATTACCCTTCTAGCACACGACA
>NW_013670428.1:38940-42069 GCF_000517525.1 Limulus polyphemus | reverse complement strand
CTATTTTCAAGTTTGAACAACTCGACTTTCAAGATCTACATGTGCCGATGTTTCCGTTTATCAGCGTTATATTTTAAGACCTCAGCTAACAGATGTTTCCGCATATAAAAGATAAATTATTTGTTTTTTTTAAGCCAGATGCCTAAAGTTTCAACATTTCTGCTTGGCTTTTAATGATGAATTATTCGCTTTTGAAGCCAGATGTCTAAAGTTTCAACATCCCCTTTTGGCATCTAAGGATGATTTATCCGTCTTTGAAGCTATATGTCTAAAGTTTCAAAATCCCTGTTTGGCTTATAATGACACAATCTTACTTTAACCTCGCGGGATTAAAACTGCGATTGTTTGGAAATACCATACGTCACATCCGTTGTCCTTGTAATGAAATTAAGATCAGATTGGCTTCAAGCCAAAATCCAAGCAACCTTTATTTGAAGTTCTGAAGGTCAAGGTGACAAATTGTCCCAGTGTTGGTAAAAAGAAGAAAAACAGAACTTATTTCTTTTCTTTCAATAGCCTATATTTTAAATATATAACAAGACACGGTGATTTCTAGACACAAAATATGGCTATTGGAGACAAAATGGTTTCCAGAGACGCGATGTTTATTGGAAGTATAAACACATTATGGTTATTTGGGGAACAATGATTTTTAGAAACAATATGGCTACTGGAGACAATGATTTCTAGAGAAGATATGGTTATTAAAACCATAATAATTTACAGAGACGTGATGGTTACTGGAGGCACGATAATATCTAGACACAATATGGTTACTGGCAACACAATGGTTTCTAGGGACGTGATGGTTAATGAAAGGTTTTCAAAAAGCTAGGGCTACTGGAGACACGATGATCATTGTCGCCATGAGGTGGCGTAATGGTTATTTCTACACTGGGTACTAGAAACACAATGGTTTATATGGGTAAGAAGGTTATAGGAGACACGTGGTTACCGGAAACTTGAAAGTAACATGGTGATATCTGAAGCTACGATGATAATACGATGGATTCTAGTGGCACAATGGTTATAAGAGCTTCGATGATTCAAGATCACCAGCTTCATCACGTGAATCTGCTGACTGTGGAATAAGGGCAACACAAAATTGTCCTCCATTTTGTCATTGTGTTTTGTTTCATTTGTTTTAAAATCCAGGTAAAAATATAAAAGAAGTTCATTGACTTCAAGTTCAAAGAATACAATTATTCACTTCTTGATTATTTTACTTTCCATTCTTACAAAAATGAAATTTATTCTGCTACGATTTGAAAACAAAAACAAAAGAAAAGAAAAGTCAAGGCTCAAACACGGTAATATTTACGAAATGTTTATTTCTTTACTTATTTGACGGTTCATGTAATCTTGCATACACTACAATAAACTATGTCTTCTACTAGATGCGGTGTAGCAGCTACGATGTTAGCAGCGGCGTTGTCGTTCCGGTTATTTATATCCGATTACTACACCAAAGTCAGCCATTTTTATTTTATTTTTCAATGTGATTCGGTGGCGCTATTTTGTTTGGTATATTTCATATCAAATTATACCGATCAATTTGATTCTTCTCATGCAGTATTGCAAAAGATAATTAAACAAACAGTAGCATTCCGAGGGTAATACTGTACGGTGACTTAGAACGGCATTTGTGATGTATTAGTCACGTACTGTAGACATTTCTCACATATGAGAACAATAAATCTTTGTAACATGCACACGGTCCTTTTCAACCGTCGAATTACACAATACAGGGTCGAGAACGTGTCGCTTAACAAAAGCAACAGCCTTCTCTCCTCGATTCTTTAATAGACAACTTTGCAAGCAAGACTTTACTACGTAGTCTCCTAACGCCCCCCCCCCCAAAAAAAAAGCGTATAACCTCATTATCTTAAGAAGCAAAAGCTTTTTTTCTGACTATTACATCGGTTTGAAATTCCTATACGGTCAATAAATAGTCAATTTTGGAGCAGTAAATTCTGCTTAATTGTCCTGGTATTTGGATTAGTCACGGGAGGATTACATTTACAATAGAAAATTGTTATTTTCGATCAATTTCGAAGGGAAGCGTAGCTACACAATATATACCACGTGATAAAGTTTGAAGATAGCTGAATGGATGATGAAAAAAACTATTATAATATAACAGAACTTTGTCGAAACGTCGTACACTTGTTATTTGTTTGCCTGTTTCGTTGTTAAGCACATAACTACACAATGGCTTATCCGTGCTGTGCTCAAAACGGGTATCGAAAACAGGTTTTTAGCATTACAAGCCTTCAGACTACATTTGTTACTATGTTAAACTTGCAATAATTTTTTCTTCATTACCCATTCAAGCCACCTTCAAACTTTAAGGTTTCAAAGTTAGTTCCTCGTCATCAAATATACGGTTGAGTTGTATCAACACGGTCATCATCTTCTACCATCAGAACTTCGCCAGGCATACCCACAGGGGTAAATCCATTTGTAATCACAAAGTAACGAACAGGGCTTCATTCTTCAAATCTGATTCAAAGCTTTGCAGTTGAACTTAGTACTCGGGTTTTGTTCACTTTGGGCCGGGCGTAGCCTTGTGATTAACAGTCCTGGGGTATGAATCCAAAGGTTCATTGTTTGCAATCCGCTGCTGCAGAATCGTGTTGCTCACTTTTAGGCCTTTCCTCTAGTCTATCAGCTCAAAATTAGAGACGGCTATGCGCAATTAGCCCTTGTATAGCTATGTCTGAAAACTATAAACAAAATTCTTCACTTTGTGCAGACATAGTTGATTATCTGCCGAGAACTGCTTTAAAACTCAAAATATGTTAGCGGATAATGCTATAGGTTCCTTGTCCAATATGCTTCACATTACAACTTACAGAGCCACACTGTGGTTGTTTTTGGTACTTTTATTAGTTTGTTCTTTTTAGTTTCTTTGGTAAATTGTACCACATAGCGATTATTTTTGGCACATTTATTAATATCACGTTCTTTAAACTATAAACTTTGAAATGGTTTGTTAGTTTGTTCTTTTTAGTTTTTTAGTAAATAACACCACACAGTGGTTATTTTTGGTACTGTTATTAGTATCACGTTCTTTAAACTAGAAATTTTGAAATGGTTTGTTAGTTTGTTCTTTTTAGTTTTTTAGTA
>NW_013670428.1:31722-38102 GCF_000517525.1 Limulus polyphemus | reverse complement strand
CTATTGTGAATTTTTTCCAAACATAACGATAACTCCTCCTTTGTTTTTGTTGTTGTTTTTTCAGCAAAATCCTCCAGCAATTCATTAAGACAGGAATCACTTCCGGTTTGACGACATTTAAGGTACAATGTGTTCAGCTGGATTATTCGGGTTCGAATCTCAACTTTTATTTAAATAGCCAGGAAGCTATTTCGCTTAGGATTACAGAAATAAAAGACTGATGCTCTGTAAATTGTGTGTAAGGAGAGCTTCATGTTGCTTTCTTATATGAGATTTTACTACGAGTTTCACACAAAACGCAATAGCCCGACTAAGCATGATCCCCATTTAACGCTTACGTTAAAAAGAAAAAAAGAAACCCGGATATGATAAACTTTGTTTGTATTGGGTGGGAAAAGTTACTTACGCATATATATATATATATAATCAAATCGACAGTTTCACTGTGAGAAAAAAACAGTGCAGATACTTAAATATATTTTCATCCACGTGGAATGATAATAACGTGAATGGTTTTGAAAACAGTGTTTAACGATTTGTGGGCAACAGTTATTTAGTTTTTAGAATCACCGGTGGAGGGCGCATGAGAACACAAAACCTGTTCGCTGATCCATACTTCGTTGTGAGAAGTCATTTATAGCTTCTCGCGTTACGACACGTAAAGTTCTTTGTGACTAAATTTGTGGTACAACTATTATAATTGCGCAAAGCAGCTTCGTATGTGGTGATAATTCTATGAAAGAAATTGCATCTAATTAGGAGCGTAAAAGGGTTGATGAATAGTTAGAGGGGGGGGCATAAGTGGGTTTTTCTGGTTGCTGAGCGAGGCGTTATTAAAAGGCCTCACTAGATGTTTAATAATTGATATATTTATAATTCCGTCAAAGCGATTAGTAGAAGTGCGTGTTTTCGAATATGATAAAATAAATCAGTCGTGTTTATTTGAAGTTTTCATTAAACGCTGTAGATGCCTTTGAAACACGCGTCTTAAGAAGTAATGTATCGTTTTTCTGTGCTTTTTATGATACAACAGAAACAGCTCCTTAGTCCTTACGAAACATTGTTCACTACATAAAACGTTGGTAAACGACGCCACTAGGGAAATAAATTCCTCTGTTAACAACTTACGTGTTTAATTAAATGAAATTTAAAATAATTAAAATAATCTGTTTCTTTCCGAAAATAGGATCACGTTTATCTTTTTTTTTTACATATAATATACAAGTAATTCAGTTTTTGTAGTGTTGATTTTCTTGTCTCAATACTTTTTCTACCGTTAAAACTTTCTATATTACTATAGCTAGCTAGGTTACGTGTATATATATCGATCCCTACTTGTCTTTACAAAATTTAAAAATTTTCATTTCGCTTGTACACATAAAAAAATATTCACAAGACTTGTACTTACTTAGATTCCTACACGATAGGTTTAGGAAGCCAACTATTTTTCTTCATTGGTTACTAAAGCTTTAGGTGTCTTTCTGTCCATCAAACGCCCTCTACAAATTTATTTTTATGACTTTTGCTAGTTTATTTGTTATTAAACACAAAGCTGCGCAATGGGCTATACGTTCAATTCCCATCGCAGGGATCGAACCAAAAATGTTAGCGTTATAAAGCCTTACTGCTGAGGCACCTGATTATTTTCATGATAATTCCTATATTGTTGTTCTTCAAAATAAAAACACAAATATTAATTTTGCATTTCGCGAATATTTAGAGTGTAATTCAAAAAACGATAAAAATCATTCTTTACGAGATCTTCAGTTGCAGATTTAATTTTTATCTGAAGTTATTTAAAAAGAATATAATTAATATTGAGATTTAGTTCAAATCAGAAGCCCCCTTTTTTTTTAATTCTGAGCAATGGAAACCACACCATTTCAAATATTAAGTTTTCCTCTAATATTCATGTTTACGTGTTTTTTTTATTTTGTTCTTTGCAGACGACGTAATAATTAAACATGAAGCTAATACAGTTTTCCTGCTGGCTTGTAATGGTAAGTGCTTATTTTCATTAATTAAGATGTGTTTCTTTTACACTTGGTCCAACAAGAAAAGAAATGCCTTATCGGTAGCGGTGTACAACAGCTAAAAGGTTATTAGAACACTGAAACAACAGTGTTATACCAGCAAAAAAATAAAAAATAAATGAGGAGATTGAAATTATTACGATTATTGTGATCTAATATTGTGTTTTATTCGAACTCTTAACACAATGTGGGTTCAAATATTATAATTACAGATTCTTCAATCATATAAAATGTAATATGAGTAATACTTATTGAGTAAAAAAATCAATGGAACCGTCTAGACCTCTGTTTAAGCAGCTGTGTATATTAAATATTAAGGAGATGTTTTTTAAAAGTGTATTGATTAGATTGAATAGGCGTCATTTTGTTATCAATAAATAACCAGTAAAAGTGCTGATCAGCAGTAAATTAGGTAAATTTTAGGGTCTACGATAATATATTTTTAAAGAACTTCGCCATTTTGTTCGTACATTTTCAGAAAGAGGTGGAACCATATGAAATGTATTTTGTATGATCGTGAAAATAGTATATATTTTTAACGATCCCTATATAAATTATCATAGGGAATCTTACTTGAAAGCCCACGTATTTTAAAACATTAATAAATTTTAAACCGCTCACAGTAACTAACCTTCAAACAATTCCACCCCCTAAAAAATATTGGTCTAAGTGCCAAGATCCTCTAACTATCCTAATTTGTTCTCGAGTTTTGACAGTTTTTCAAATGTCCAATTAATTACCATTATAATGAAAGCATTTGTTTTTTGTTACCTTCACTTTAGAGCTACGTTCACCAAAAGTTAATAGATATGTCCTTGGGGGGCTCTCACCTTTTCGAATTATTCGGTTCACGGAACAGAAGATAAAACAATACCTCCTGCAGTAGGTCGGAGGTAACAATTTGATAAATACATACATGATCATATTAGCTCTAGGCTTATTGGCCCGAATTATATCGCATTTTTTCGTGTTTCGTTACTAAATATTCCTTTATATGTTTGCAGCTTCCCAATGGTTCAGCGGAAATCTGAGGGTTTGTAACGCTAAAAATCGGGTTTCGATACACGTGGTTGGCACAGCATAGATAGCCTATGGTGTAGCTTTGCGCTCGACAACAATCAAACAAAAATATGTTTGCATCCCACAGAGCTCTAAGACTAATTATGTCAGTATACAATTTGCTGGCGTTATTTATAATTTATCTTTGCCTACAAATAAAATTCAACAGCTTATTGTGTAACGTTATATGTAGCATTCCTATAACGAGTTGGTATAATTTAATAATAATAATAAAACATGTTGTCTAATTCTACGCTAAATACGGAGACAAATATCTTTACACCCAACTGAATGTCCTGTAATGGTTTGTTGAATTTTATTAGGTATGCACAAAGCAAAACTTTATTTAGCACTATCTGAAGTACCCGTCCGTTAGATGGGTGAAATAAAAACTCGGTTATAACAAAGGATAGGAAATTATGCTCCTATTTTTTTTTCTTAACATAATAAATATTAAAAGTGCAGGAAAAATACATTATCAAGTTTGGTGCTGATTAACCAAGAAATGTAGAAACGTATAACTATAAGGAACACATACACACACACATATTGACGTATATTTACATACATATATTCCAATAGACTATAGAGGGATAATGTAACTCTAAAAAATACTGTTCAACACTTAACTACACATAGAGAAAGATCTCATACCTTTACACTCCTTATATTGTCTTCAAATGGTTTCTTGAGCAATTACGTATGCACAAAGCAAAACGTTTGTAAATTGTAGGGATTATTCCCACAAATCAACAGATTCTGACAAAATGTTATTACAATCTGGGTTCGCTTGTTCCTCGTGTTGGCGCGTAATTATAACCACGGAAGTGAGGCCTACACTCCTTCATGTACAAAGAAGCCTAAAAACGTGTAAGAAGTCTACGGAAAGAAATCAATGACACTAATCATAACATGCTGTCTAAGGTGCCGTTGACATTTTCCCACACACATTTGATCTACGGCCTGAGATGCTTGCCCGACTACCTGAAAATTAACCATATTTTAGTTCTTAACACAACCATAAAGTTATGCGTGCGTAGCAGCCGATTGTCAACTACACTTATAAGA
Organism: Limulus polyphemus; assembly: GCF_000517525.1. Taxonomy (NCBI): domain Eukaryota; kingdom Metazoa; phylum Arthropoda; class Merostomata; order Xiphosura; family Limulidae; genus Limulus; species Limulus polyphemus. The sequence continues at coordinate 33,942 of NW_013670428.1, read as the reverse complement.
ATGATATTGTCAAGTTCTTTCCCGAAGGCGCCCTCTTTAAAAACAAGAAGAACGAAATCTCGAGGTATAAACATTTAAAAGTCACAGAACTTGAAGTTTTTATGCAGTGCATCAAAAAACACGCATTGACATAATGATTGTTTTATCTTTACATTGACTTTTTTAAGCCTTGTTGAAGAATACTATGATATAAGAATTAATTATATAAATCTTATATAAGGTGTTAACTATATTTTTAGTTTCAAAGCTTTTCAAAATATACCTGTAGAGAAGACATAAACGCATCGTATGGTAAGAAACATGATCGATAGTTTTCAAACAAAAACATTGAATTTTTCAAATAAAAAAAAATATATATATTTTTTTATTTTTTTTGCAAAAATGTGGAAAATCTTGCTTTTCCGAATACGTTAGAAGCTAAGTTGTAGTTTGTTCAGCACAAAACTACACAGTGGGTTATCTGTGTTCTCTACACCACGGGTAACGTACAGAGAGCCCATTGTGTAGTTTTGCGCTTAACTACAAACAAAACAAATAAACCACAGGTAACGAAACCCAATATTTAGCGTCGTAAGCCTGCCGACTTACCACTGAATCATTGAGAGGTGTCCTAATTATCTTTAAATTACTTAATTAATTAATTTATTTTTGATAAAAGAGTTAGCACAAAGGATCACATATGAAGTGTAATAGACTTAAAATAAGCCCCAAAACTCGAGCGCTTTCGAATAGTCGACTATTCTTTTTCAGGAGAACAAAGGGAACAAAAGGTCTCATATATTAATTTACTCTAATCATGCCTAAAAGATTCTCAACTGCCGCGGCTTTTGAGGATTCCCTCTTGTTTATTTACTGCTAAGGTATTGAGCTTAACTAGTATGTCTGAATGCGTATATGTAGAATAAATAAAAATAAATAGCTACATAGAAAGAAAAGGTTTTCAGTATTTTTCTATATAAATAACAAAACATCGGTCCTTTTCTGTCTTTGTTCTGTTGTTTTTTCTCGTGTATTTTAAGTAGAGATGTTTTAACGGGAGAAAAAAAGCTAAGAGTACAGATGTATAAAACCAGAATAATATTGTCTGTAAATATTATTTATTTTTTGTTTTTTCATGTTGGATTGACAAAGTTTATATTTACAGGTGTTTGTACCAATTGACTTTTCTTCAGCTCAGACTTCAGATGTAAGTCGGCCATCGCCCTCTTTCAGAAGAATGGGTAAGTTTAGTTACAAACAATATTTTATTCCGTACAGTGCGTGATTATTGTTGTTAATCAATTTATGTACAGTGGTACTTAATAGTAGGGATCGTGAGGAAACAAAATGGCGGCCATGAAAATCGTCCGTTTAAAACCACCTTTAAATTGTCTGAATAGTAACTATGACTATTTCACAGTATTGGCTGAGCTAAACTAAAACTTATTGTATTTATAAAGCTGCTTAAATCGCTATATACTTGAATCCAAAATTTCACTATTTCAACGAATTTTCATCTAAGTAGTAAGTGATTTCTACAGATAAGAACATACAAAAAATGAAGAATCTTATCGCTCTAATTCTTTCACAGACCTCTTCCGTCTGGGGTCCTAATTATCATTTTATTGTACCAAAAAAATACACTAGTACACATATATAAAATGGGCGATGCTAAAAGTCTGTACTTGAATGAAAAAAAAAAACAGAGCCGTTCTATCCCTACTTTGGCTCAGACTAACCTAATTACAGTGACTTTCTAAGGTAGGGATAAACAAAAATTACATTTTAAGTAACACAGTTTTTATAGCTAGGTAACGTATATATCGATCTCTACCTGTCTTTATAAAATAAAAACAAAAAAAATTATTATATTTGTAGAGTAATACTTGTTAACGGAATTTTGAAAATGTTCGTTGATATGGGTTAACAATAATTGTTAACGGGTTTAAAATATTTGTTGATTGTCTTTAGTAATACTTGTTAAATGATATTTAATAACGTTTAGCATTTCTTAGTTTTACATTTCTTATTGATAACATTTAACAGTGATGTGCAGAGAACATTGAAAAGGCAGTGAGCTCATTGACAAAAAAGGCGATTTTCAAGTATCGTAGGGAAGTGTTGTTGTTTTCTTGGGAGTGTGTGTGTCAGAGGTTTGTTTGTTTTTGAATTTCGCGCAAAGCTACAAGAGGGCTATCTGCGCTAGCCGTCCCTAATTTAGCACTGTAAGACTAGAGGGAA
>NW_013670428.1:14690-31087 GCF_000517525.1 Limulus polyphemus | reverse complement strand
CCTTGTGTGTTAGAGGAGATTATGGTGACTGTGGGTTGCCTCTGTTACACTCGCGGCAAGCAAGGTGTGGAGACAGGTGCATCCTTTATTACTTGTTGTTACAATTTTTATGACAGAGAAAAAAAGGGCACTTTGGGGCAGGAAGGCAGGGGCTTGTTCCCACCAGCCACTCCACATTCACATCGCTGAGATTTAAAATACTTGTTGATCGGGGTAGTAACATTTGTTGATTGTGCTTAACAATATTAATTGGTTTTTTAATAACGCTTGTTGATACTGTTTAACAATACTAATTAAGGAATTTAATAACGCTTGTTGCTTGTGTTTAACAATACTAGTTGGGAGGTTTAATAACGTTTGTTGATAGTGTTTAACAATAATAATTAAGGAATTTAATAACGCTTGTTGATAGTGTTTAACAATGCTAATTGAGGAACTTAATAACGATTGTTGATAGTTTTTAACAATACTAATTAAGGAATTTAATAACGCTTGTTGATAATGTTTAACAATAATAATTAAGGAATTTAATAACGCTTGTTGATAGTGTTTACCAATACTTGTTGAGGATATTTAATAACTCTTGTCAGTGAGTGTTTATTAACGGGGTTTAATACAACTTTTTTATTGGTTTTAACAACATCTTCTAACAATAAAACAAGCAGTTAAGCATACATGTACATTAAAAGTTATCATACAGTAATGAACCTACTGAATTCACTAAAATATTAATAACATAGCCTTATACGCACAGGTATAAATGGTTCGATTTTTTTATAAAATATTATAAAAACCTTGAAGCATATTCTACAACTGAAATAAAACATTATATTATAATATTATCTAAATTTTAAAACTCACTGGAAAAAATCAGTATCCGAACACAAATGTAAAATCATTTAAAATTGGGACGTGGGTTGGCACTGAGGTAGAGCTCTGGATACCTCAAAATATTTCCCACACTTTAAGCTGTGAGTGTGTTGTAAGAGTAGCAGTCACTTAACATGGGTTGTGGGTGGTATGGCGCTGCTTGCTGACTGCTTTCTTTCTGGTGAGTAGTTCAAAATGTGGAACGACGGGAGATGGCCGTAGTGGCTTTACCATATACCTAAAATTATCACAAGGTCGTTCCTTCGGGGTTGAACCCATTCCTTAAAGAAAGTCAGAGCATGCAACGTTTCAAATTAACCAAGGATCCAACTTCTTTGAACCCTTTTCAAGAACCAAAGGAAGAAAGATTATGCAACAATTAAATTATGCTCAAGTGAAGTTACTAACGGGGAAAAAAGCCCAACAAAGATTAAACAACTATGTTGGGAGAATAATAAAAAAAGACTCGTTTGAAATAACTTGTGGCCATTAAAATCGCGAGTCCAAAACAATTGTTTGTCTTTCTTGTGCTATTTAAACCGACAATGAATATAAAAATTTTATTTCACAACTCATATTGTCTTTCTTCGTTGCTTCTTTTGTCGGGATTTATTTATTTATTTCCTGGTTCAGTTTTTGATTTGTTAGTAGAAAAAACAAAAAAAAAATGTGTGAAACCATTGTACCTCAGGTGTTAATGACCTTGCCTTCCTTTATTGACAGAACCTTTCTTTACTTCCGGATATTTATCACGATACAGATGACGTTTCGGCGCGTTCAAAGAGGATTAAAGATTGCACTCGTGCTTGCGATCCTGGACTTCATGGGTTAGCGTAGTGTGGCTGCTCTAAAATTAGTTTTCGAAGAGTGTTTGAAAGTCAAATATGGCCGAATTTACTTATGTTGTTTGGTAGCGAACCCGGGAGTATTTACCTGTTTATCTTGTTTCCAAACTCGTTCGGTTGATCTACTAGTTGTTATAGTTACAGGATCATGATAAGTGTTAGACTCCAGGGTGAACGCTTTTGTGGAGGCATGGATAACGTCCATCTATGGTGTTTGGTGAAAACTTCATTTTTGACACTCTTATCTTCACTGTTAGTTTGTTTTGAACAGTATATTTCGATGGTTTTAATTTTATTGTTTTGTCTCCGCGTTCGATGACCTTATACAGTCCACTCATTGCTTTCTGTATAGGGGACTAATTCTCGACAGGATGTTTCGGGGGGAGGGGTGGGAGCTGTTCTTTCGACCATCAAAAGGATCTCTCAACAACGAGAAAAAATTAATAACATGGAGAACACGCTAAATGGCGTTTTCGTAAAGTCGAAATTTTAACCTTCTGTCGATAAAAATGACAGTCAAAACAAGCGTATTTACACGACCTTACAACCAAATCAAAGGTATTTTATTAAACATGAAAATACAATCAAGCTAGTCGTATGTATATTAAACATGATCGTACAATCAAGTTAAAAGTGTTTATTTTAAACACGACCATACAATCAAGTTAAAAGTGCTTATGTTAAACATGACCATACAATCAAATTTAAAATGTTTACATTAAACGTGATCATATAATCAAATTAAAATTATTTATATTCATTGCTTATTTTATATATATATATATATATATTGTTAAATAACCGAAAATAAAGACTAACGAAGGTTGTATTGGTAAATATATATATATACACACACAAAATTCGAAAAAAGCAGCTAAAAGACATAAATTATGTGTTCTACGTTTTTTTCAATGTTATCAAAAGAGAAAAACGTATGCTACTACATGAATTAGTTATCATTATAATTAACATCAGAGATTACGAGCACTTTATTTCTGGGCAGGTTGTAGCGATAAAATAAGTTAAACATTACCTCTTGGAAAATAAAAGTTTGAGCATATTTCTTTTGAACAAGTACTATAAGAAGGGTGTAAAATGATAGATGTGTTTCTCCAACTACGAACACAGCCAAATTAGGAAGTAATGTTGCATGCGCTGTTGCATTATCCCGCCATTTACAAGAACAAAGGTGCTTTTTTTTTTTTAACTTTCGAGGGTCAGCAAGTTTGGAGATATAAATTCAGGACAAACAGCCAGAAGCGGGTCACTTGGGATGGAAGCACATTCAGTGAAAAAACTGACCAAATAATTTTTTTCTTTTATGGGGGCGCCATCAGCAGATGATATGCCCCCAATTTTCACTGATAAACGCCTTAATCAAAGGGCAAGTATGTTTGATGTTAAGGGGATTCGAACCCGCAAACTTCTTATTGTGAGTCGAGCACCCTAACCACCTGGCCATGCCGGCACCTAGTAGTAATTAGTGTAATTAATTGCAATATTTATGCTATTTTCTTTCTTTTTTTATTTTATGAGACCTACGTTATCAGAGACGCCCTAACCAATAAAGTCGTGAACTCGCGGCTAACTTGTTCAATGAATTATTTAGAAAAATATATTCCAAAGGTCGATGGGGCCTGCATCATCGGTAATTTTAGGGTTAATGAAAAACTTCACAGAAAATGTTTTGATGCAAATTGTGCTTATTAATCACAAACTGTTATACTTCTCATATCCAGGAATAGAAGGTTAAAATCTAAAGTTTAATTAACTGCAGACGTCTATTTAAAGTACAACTAAATTAGAAACTTCAATAACTCTTCTATTTTCTACCCTCCCCTAAATACTGAGATGAAGCTGCCCTATGGTACTCTATTTCAACAAAGGGAACATAACTATTTCAAGGAAAACAAAATATTTTGAAACACTATGTTTATGTTTTCTCTCTTCTAACTTACAACGCTGGAAACCGTGGTGGAACGAGCACAGATAGCCCAATGTGAGCTTTGTACTTAACTTCAATCAAAGAAACAAACTCTCTTCTGCCCCCCCCCCCCAAGTGGTTCAGCAGTAATCTTAACGGCTTATAACATTAAAATTTAGGATTCGATCCCTGAAGGGCTGCAATCCTGAAAGCTGTGCTTATAAAAATCTAAAAAATACATTGAAAGACAGAAATGACTTCTTCATTCCCCCCAAAGCTATAAAACAATCCACGAATTCGTTACAACTATTTCTCTTCTCGAAACCTAGAAAAAAATAAATATTTCTTATCTCGTTTATTGTCATTACGAATACACATCACGGCGTTTCTTACGTTTATCCGTTATTACACCTCTGCTTCATTTGTACTGTTCCAGGTTTTCTGCTTCTTTCTCTAAAAGCGTGGGAATTTAAGGGTGGCACATCGTTCTGTGAAAATAGATTGTTTTGGAAGAAGTTAAAACTTATATTGTGCAGGATTTGAATTTACGATTAAGTTTACCGAACAGATACTGTAACCAGCTTTACGATTGCATTTCGAATGCCAGATTGGTCCAGTAATCAAAATCGTCTGTTCGAATTTCAGCCGGTCTCGATTTCACTTCTTTCAGAGCTATTATTTTAAGGTTGCATTTCAGTAAGACTTAAACTCAAGTTTAGGGTCAGAATCGCGTGTTTCGACTTTTCTCGGATAGCATTGTTAGACTTTACTATTTCACATATCTCAGATAGCATTGAGCATTGTTTTTTCACGTTCTTTCAGATAGTATTGTTAGGCTCGGCTATTTCACATTGTTTAAAGGTCGCTTGAAAACTCTTCAAAGTAAAAAAAAAAACTCTTCAAATTTTAATTCTTTCCCTTTTTTTATAGATATAGTCCCAACATCAATGAAGATAGGCGCCACCTGCCGGTCGTCACTAGTGTGTTTGATGTTTATACCCAACAGCTTTTGTGATTGGAACAGCGAAGAATGCAGATGCCGCCCGTACTATGTGTTATATAACGAAACGACCTGTCTCCCTCGTAAGTATCTATAAACAGGTTTGGGGCCTTTCTGTATTTATTCATTGAAAATGTATTTTTCTAAAACATATCCATTTCAAGAAAAAAATCTGCATTAAGATAGATAGATAAACAACAACCATTTCTGGATTGCTATATTCCTACCTTAAAAAAACGACCGTTGTTGATATGTTAATGCATTATTAAATCTTATAATAACTTATGACAGCTTTGTTTACACGTTACTAGCTTAGCTTCTTTTTGCTTCAGTCAACATTATCATTGTTGCCCTTTCTAATTTTCGATAGTTCTGAGTAAAAGTAGAAAAAAGACACGGAAAATGGAGAGGAAATTATGCTTTCTCTCAGTATTCAGTATGCCGAAACAAAACTGAAACCTAACGTTGACCCTATGTTAACACCTACGTATATCAGGCTATTATACTGTACCTCACTAGTTCCTTCCGTATTTAAGCGGATCCTAGGTAATCAAGAACACTGATCAAACTTGTCTTGTTTTATTTTGTTGTTATATTTTTACATAAATTGCGACAGGTGTTTAAAATAATTTTACCAAGCTTTCAAAAACCCACGTTAGTCTAATTCTATTAGCGTCATCTGTTGATATGATAAAATTTAACACTAATGATTTTCCAATAGAATTTTTACTATTATTTCAGTATCATGAACCACTGTAGCGGTTCATAATAGAGATTGCCCATTTGTTCTTCTTTATTATTATTTAATATTGTTCCGCCTATCTGCAGCAAAAATGGCTGTGAGTATTGTAATAAAACCTAGGAAATATTACTAAACGCATCATTGCACGTTGTGTAGGGTAGTTTTAAAGTTTATTTGACTACCGAGCAAATAACAGTGGCTATATAACCGTTGACACCCAGTCGCTTTCACGTAGTCTGTGGTTTATATGGAGCCTCATAATCTAATATACCTATATAACTGGGTGCAAGCCATGGAAATAATTTAATGTTTTTATGGCAGGGATGACACATGTATCATAGCGATTATTAATTGATTGTTGCAACTGTATTGGTGTTCTGTATTATTTATTTATGTAGAGGGTTCCTGCCCTTTCGGACACGACGCTGCTGACCAAGGTCAATTTTGAACATCGGATCGGCAATCATGGTAATAGTTGAAGCATCGAATTATAGCTAACAATGCGTGATTGCGAATTTTATAGATACTACAGATAGAGTAGCCATCCTTGAAGCTAACTATAAGGGATAGCAAGAATCGTGGAAGCAGGAGATGGCAAAAATGATGGTGAATCTAGGCGAAAGTGAGGCACAAATGTTGTAGCTGTTTATTTTATTTGGAAAATATTTAGTTTCAATAAAGTATGCAGCAGGAACAGCCCACCAGAGTTTAGGGTCGTAACAGTGGAAGAGGGTCGTAGAAGAATCACGACACAAACTCCATCAGAAATAGATAGGGGAAAGGCATATCAATATAATCAACTTATAATTGTTCATTAAAACGTTTTCGATCTTGTGGAGTGTGCAGGATGTCATTCTAAAAGGAAATCTGGCCAGCGGAGAAGAAAAAGATGTGGAAGAGGAAAATACAACAACTATAAGAAATATTAAAAATGCTTATTTGTGTACATATGTTCTTATATTATGACACATTGTCTTATACTTGCATTGAATATCTATGCATGCATCTATACAACTTGAAAAATTTATATAGTTATCTATATATATGACTTTACAATTTAAAAAACTACAAAGCCTGCATGTATATATATATTAGCCCACATGCATTAGTAGTATAAGATGGTGGAAGTAAACAAACAAGACGATTCCAGAAACAAATTTTAATGTAATCGAACTTTTTAGATCAGTTTCAAACATCACAAACTACGTATTAGTTTGTTTGTGTTTTGGAGTTGAAAATTCAACATTTCATGCAGTTGATTTGGAATGACTAGGTAGCACGTGGAGTTACAGGAAACATAACTAATAGGTCTTAGGCCTCTATATTCGTCAAATGTATTAATTTAATGTTAAGCTTTTTTTCTCACTCATTACGTCACGAGTATTCCATAGATGAGTGAACCTGTGAATGTATGGGTGGACCACTGCACGTCCTACCTGACTGTTTATCCTCCACCCTTCAGTTCCTATGCCTATTTCTTTGTACACACTAAACTAATGTAAAATCTAACCATTACTTTTATTATTATACTTCTATAGCGTCATTGCTGGGATTTGGTTGTGCAGTTGACGATCAGTGTCAGTTGAAAGTGAAGGACAGTGAATGTGTGAATGGTTTGTGCCAATGTCAACACGGCTTCCTGCCCCTACGAAGAGACAAATGTTTACCACGTGAGTATCAGATAGTGTTTCAAATACTAAAATTGTATATTATGTAGAACAAGAACCATTTTTCTAGTAAGTCTCACCCAGAGTAAAATTTTTGCTATTCGAAGCTTATCTGTGATAGCCGTCCCCTCACAGTCAACCCCTCGGTTATTCTTTAATAAAGGAGGAGTATATGTGGTGATGATATTCGATACCGCGACCCACAGGTCATACTAAAAATTCTTCTTCACCAACCCAACACCATAACAGTTATTGTTAAGCAGTTTGCTAATTTAAATAAAGTCCCATATATTTCTATGTCTGTCGTATCCCATCCGACCTAAAGAGCCCTGGCATAAAGCGAAAGACATTGTCGTCATACATATGCCAGACAGGGCGTGTTTGACATGATATTTTTATTGCTTTAAACTGGGCCACTTGAAATGGCTAAAAACTTACATAGTAAATTATGGGATGGCAATGGTTATCTGGACCTACCAAGGATGTCTTGACTCCAACTCCCTCCCCTCAACAAATAGAAAACATCATTAATCTAAAGCTAGTTTTTTACATTGTGCAAATACACGTGAACTCGAAAGTATGATATAGAGGGCGTGAAATAACAACGAAATTAGTAAATACATATTTTTATGTCGTATATATATATATGCGTGAGTTTTTGTTCAGTCTTCAAGGACAGAGAAGGATAAGTTTTGTCATATTAATTACACTTTTGCTTTGGCTAAAAATGATTTGGAATTTTAAAAATGGAATAATACAAAATAATTCTAATTACAGACACCGAAATCTGTAAGTCCACTATCTTAGGCCTAACATTAGTTAAGCCTTTATTAAGTACGGCCTATATTCGATATAAATTAACACTGTAACTTGTGCACGTTTTTAGATTTAGTTTAGTTACCTTTCTTAATACTATCAATAAATATACTTATATTGTTATTCTACGACCTAACGTTAGACCTTTTTTAACAACGTTGATAAGTTTTTAATATGTTGTTGCAGAAAACGTCTACTAAAGTATATTTACATCCGCCTTCTGATAACATACTTTAGAATGAAGCGCATGCGCATTTATGTAGTCGTGTGCGCACGCATTTTCAGGACAGACAAAAAATTAATATAATTATAATAGACTGTTTGTATTCTTGTCATTTTTTCTCACAAATATTCTTTATTTTATTTTCAGCGGCCAAAGTGGATGAATACTGCCTCAATCCTGAGCAGTGCCGTATAGCGGACAAATATACCTATTGTGATTGGATAATTCCTCGGATTTATGGGAAATGTCGTTGCCCACTTGGATTCCTTTATACAAAGGACAATCGATGCTTACCGCGTATGTACAGCTTTATTTGTTCATTTGTGTCACAATGTTGGCAAGTTAGAAACTAACAAAAAATAAAGGTTATAAACCTTATTTAAATAGTATGTTTTGGGACCTGTTTGTTCTTTAGCTATAAAAATTAAGCTAAAATATTCATAATTTAGTAAAACACTTTGAAAAACATAGTCTCGAATCCATGTTTGTTTCTAACCGCAGATCTGGGTAATAAATGTAAAAGCTCCCGAGATTGTGAAGAAGCGACACCTGATAGTCTTTGTCGTAAACTTGGGAAAACCTCAGTTTGTACTTGTCGTCCGGGTTTCACACCGTCAAAAAATAGGCTACGTTGTCGACTGGATGAACAACATACTGGTGAGAGAAATATTTTACAAACTTCAACTAATTAACCTTGAATTAAAGTGAAAAAACAACACATTCTACCATAACCTGTTAATAATCAGATCAAATCCATTTTGAAATTTATTCGCAAAAAAAAAGAAAAAAGAATTAGATGCGATAAAAAAAACTAAAAAAAACTCGTGAATATGAAGGTTTTATGAAAATACCAACTGCGTTGATTCCTTTTGTTCGGTTGTTATCGGGAATTTGAGAATAAAGGCTGTGCTTCTATTACTATTTAAACCTTTGTATCATTAAACAGCAAAATTAATGTTTTTATTTAATTGTGAACTCAGAAACATTGACATTACATGAGACGGAAGAGCACCTAAGCCTCATTACTGTGGTGTCCTTGGGGAAACAATGTTCATCTACAGTTCAGTGTCAAACAAGAGACCCATTCAGCATATGTAAAGAAGGTATCTGCCAGTGTATTTTTTCAACTCCCACGTGTAACGCTTTATCAACTGGTAAGTTTCCGTAGTTCTGGACAAACCTATATAAATATTACGTTGCTTGACTAACAGTTTTAATAGATATTATTATTGATTGCATATATATATATATGTTACATAGTTCTTTTCAATTTAACCAAAGGTAAACTTGAAAGGATAATCTGTGACGTAGAGGCCTAATGTTTTCTATGATTGGTTGTACCCTCTACTGCGGACGGCAGTTTCGCCCATTGATGGCTCATCAGCACAGCTTAGAGCATAACTTTCTGTGGTTTGGTAATCCAAGAAGAATAAATCTGTAGTTTAGTAATACATTTGGGGACTAATAACGATGAAGATCGAGGTTTAATCCCTTTAGCAAACCCAATAATAGTAAATCTGTGGCTTAATGATATGTTTGAGGACTATGACGATAACATTCGAGGTTCTATCCCTGCGATGGAATTTACTACGTTTGCTGGTGACTGAGAAGCAGGATTGGCGATAACAACTAGCGCTCCAAGCAGAAAGTAATGTCACACCCCTTGAAGCCTATCCACAATGCCAGGTCTTTTGAGAAATCGCGGAAAGTTAATTAGAATTTTAGGACCACTTTAATGAAACAGATGCTAACGTGTCCATACGATCGTGGCTTATATTGAATCCTTCAGGACTTACACTGATGCATGGTTATACATTGATGACATGTTGTCAACTAGTTGTCATCTGTCGTGTCAACAAATCCGATGTACATAACTTATTTCTTGCACTCAATGTGTCTTTTGTTGTGGAACAGCTATTCTACTTCAGTATCTGCGTCAATGAAAGACACTGATCTTTATTTTCTTTATCTTGTAATGAAGACTATGTGTGTCGTGTGTGTGTGTGCATTTAAAACTAAAGGTAACCCAACAAGTTAAAGTCTCCATTCATATAAAATCTATTTGTACACTCATAACAAACTTATTGGATACAAAAAATATATAATCTTCTTGAAAGAAGACCCATGCAAAACTGTCCTGAAGAGAATTACACAAAAGTGTCTCTAAAACTCAAACCAAATCCTCTTAAACAAAGACTCGTACAAAAATGACTTTAAGACTCGTACAAAATCATCTTAAGTAAAGATTCATACACAACAGGCCTGAAAGCTCAAAAATCTTATTAATAAAGACTCGTACACAAGCCTTAACAAAACAAAAATCCTCTAAGATAAAGACTAATACACAGCAGTCCTGAAAGCTCAAAGTTCCTTTTAAATAGAAACTCGTACAAAACAGTCTTGAAGGCTCAAACAAAATCCTCCTAAGGCTTTGAACAAACGAATAATAAAGTTCCTCCTCTGATTGTTATATTTAATTCGTGTTGAGTAAGCGTTTTTCAGAACTGATGCTACTAACGCTCTTTAAAATAACAAATTCTTAACTGTTTCAATTCGTATGTTTTTCTTACAGGTTGCCACAACGACACATTTCAGTGCAGGAACGGTGTGTGTATTTCATGGTACTTTGTCTGCGATGGTCAAAAGAACTGTGCTGATGGAAGTGATGAGGACGATTGTGTCCCACACAGTAAGTACTCCAAGGAAATATCTGGTAACTTAGTACAAGTGGAACATTCTCATTCGCTAGTACTTAGGGCAATAAAGTAATTAGGCCTCCATTCCTGACACCTCATTTCCATGTAAACCCTATCTATATGAGTGTACCACCCTCATTTTTATCTGGACCTCTCTCATTCCTATCTGGATATTTTCAATACAAGTGGATCACTCTTGTTACCATCTGGATAGTATCAATACGTGTGACCCTCCCTCTTTCCCGTCAGGACAATGCGTGTGGAATTCCTTCATTCCTATCTGGACAGTGTCAATAGAGGGTTGACCAATCTCGTTATCGTCTGGATAATGACAGTACCAGTGGGACACCGTTATTTCCCTTTTATTTACAGTAATAATATTAGTATACCATTCTCGCCACCTATATTCTGTACCAATATAAGTGGACCACCCTTGTTTGAATCCGGGTGGTATCGATACAGGTGGCCCATCCCCATCCTCTAATATTACCCGAGTTTAAATACACAACACATCAATGTGTCTAGGTTTATATGATGTAACAGCTGCAGGTATCAAGTTTTGCGTGACGCAACAATACCTCCAACAATTTAGGATTTCACGATGCAACAATACCTCCAACAATTTAGGATACCACTACGTAATACCTCTAAGTATCTATAATAAATTTTAATTCCCGGAAATTTGCCCTTCAGTGCTTGATATATCCACGTAATTATCAAGTTGAAAACTTACAAAGATTCGGGCAGCATGGATTTCATTTAATATGGGTTAGAGAAATTTTCCATCTCAGGAAAGTTAAGTATCAGTTAAGAAAAATACTTCAATATTCTGTGGAGTTGATCCTTTTAGTATATTTTGTTTAGCTCTAATTTTACGATTTTTCGTCATAATTTATAGTTTGACTTTACTTATATTTTAAAATCCGTTTTTCCACAGATTGTCCAAAAGAATCTTTCCAGTGTAAGGATGGAAAATGCATTTCCAGAGAAACTGTGTGTAATGGGAAGTGGGAGTGTCCGGATGGAAGTGACGAAGCTCAGTGCTATAGAGGTTGGAATTTGTAATATGTTTACTTTATTCAAATATATTAAATGATGCGTATAGCGTAGATCTTGAATATATGGATTATGGATTTGTAATCCATGTTTGTTTGCTTTAAAATGTTCCCTGGTATTGAACTGATAGAGTTTTTTGTGGCAAGAGGACCCAAACCATGAACTCTCGGATTCGGAATATGAGCGCGCTTATCACGAGTCCACGAGTTCTTATGTAGGAATAAAGCTCTAGATATATGTAAGCAACAAAGTGCTTTATGGATGTTAACTACTGACCAGTACGGCCGCGCCATCTACTGTTACAAAAATAGGTATCATTTTTTAGAATTTGTTTCCCCTTTGGAAAAGTCCAAAATGTGTCTAGTCATCCATTAAGTAAGTAAACAAGGAAATGTTAATTTTTTTTCCGTCAACATTAATTACACAAATATCAAAATATTGAAAAGGGACTATATCATAAAGTTGAAATGAAATGTTCCCGTTTCTTCTAATTAGGTGTTTCTTGTGACAAGAATGCCTTTCAGTGTAGCAGCGGTCAATGTTTGCCACAATATTCCTTTTGCAATGCCGTCACAGACTGTTTGGACAAGAGTGATGAAAATCCGGACCTCTGTGACAAAGGTAACTGCGCATGTTTTATTATTATTATTTCTACAACCTGTGTGATTGTACAGCGTATAATGCATTGTTTAATCAATTCGGTATCCTAATTGTTAACGATATTTTCGGCCGTAACCAAACAACATCCCACGAGATTCGGCCACCTTGCGAAATTGAGGTTAGTCCTAAATCCATATATTAGGTTAGTCCTAAATCCATTGTCATGTATTATTATTTCAAATGGGTTGAAACTCACTCAAATTATAATTTAAATTTAGTAGTTAAATTGTACTTTGGATTCAGTATTTAAATATATGCCGATATATTTCCAATTTATGATATTTGCCAACAAGATTGATAAACACAGTTTTCTTTTTTAACACAAATATGTTTCAATATACAAACAACAATACAATTTACAATAACAGTTATTACAAATAGTTATTATACGCAATGATTTATATACAAAAATTATACAAACTTACAAGCAATATAAAGTCTTCTTTCTACTCTGGAACTTCGTCGATATCTTTCTTATCGAGGGCTCACGATGAGCGAGTTAATTACGAGTTGACGAAGGTACAATTCGCTTAACGGGGAGCTAGTTAGCTTTGTCCTTCGTTATTCACCAGCCACACACTCAGAGTTTTTCCACTGTTGAAGTTGGGTAATGTTTTCTTAAAAGTACTAATGTTTGAGAAACCACTGAAGTTAAATGATTTGTAATGTTCGAAATGCTCCTGGTCAAATATCTGAAGTTTTCCGATTGATAAGCGTTTTAACAGTCACAGTTATAGCTCCCGAAGTTTATAGCACACTGACTATAGCAAACTAATAATAGATACTCTTTTTTTGGCGCGTTGCGTTGGTTATACTTATAGGCGTGTGCAGTGTTTCTAGAAAATTCAGATTACGTAACAATACAAAGCTACATTAAGCGTTTAGGTACATACATATATTGTTGATTCTTACACTCGAGAATCTTCTACAACTTTAGAAAATAGGTGGGAGTTTCGCAATACATATTTAACAGTATAAGCTATGTATGCTTCTAAATATAAATTTAATCTAAACAAACGTCGATATTAAAATAAATATAAAATAATAAATCCGTCACACCATATACTAAGTTAACAATGCAAAATAATCTCTATAATATAAATATTATAATAAAAAATAAAAACAACATTAGAACTTCATATATAAAAAATCTAACCAATAATTGAATAAAGGTAACATTAAGAAACAAAAAAGAATATACCGTACACATAAACACAAGTTGTGTGATTCATGTTTAACTTAGATTTAATATAATGCAAATATATGTAACGTTAATTAACACATTTCAATCTCGGCTTAGTTCCAGAACTAAATATCCCAATTAAAAGGAGAGTTAGCTGTTCACAAACCTTCCACCAAATATCTTTACTGGTCAATTTTAGGAATGAAATGTAACACGTAGCCAAATCATGATTTTAGGCTAAGTGTCCTTTTGTGCTTCTCTCAAATATTAGAAAGTGAAAAGTTAAAGTATTTTTATGTATCAAATACTGTTTGTTTGTTTGTTTTGAATTTCGCGCAAAGCTACACGAGGGCTATCTGCGCTAGCCGTCCCTAAATTAGCAGTGTAAGACTAGAGGGAAGGCACCGCCAACTCTTGGGCTACTCTCTTACCAACGAATAGTGGCGATTGACCGTATCATTATAACGCCCCCACGGCTGAAAGGGCGAGCATGTTTGGTGTGACGGAGATTCGAACCCGCGACCCTCAGATTGCGAGTCGAGCGCCATAACAACCTGGCCATGCCGGGCCCGTATCAAATATTTAATCTATCAGTTTAGAAAACAAAACAACAAAAAACATTCAGTTTACTTTTTTATCGGGGGGGTGATGATGGAATGTTATCAATTTTCTATCGGATGGATTTATAATAGTAAGGTTTACTAATGATTATTAACCTCGTACGTTATAACTAAAATAATCCAATCATATATGTTCTACCGTGTCTTGTTACTTTACTGACGCTATGCGGTCTGATTCTCTCCGTCCAATCAGAACTGTAGAAATAGCTGAGTTTGCACAGGCCTCTACCGTTCTCCTGTTACTTTACTGACGCCATGCGGTCTGATTCTCTCTGTCCAATCACAACTGTAGAAATAGCTGAGTTTGCATAGGTCTCTGTTCCGGATGTTTATTTACATGGTAATGAAGCGATAATATTTATCTAAAAAAGCGTTAATATCAATTTAAGTCACAACTGGAAAATGACACGTGCTCGGTTGTGAACGGGCAGAAAACCTTATTGGTAAAAAAAAAAATAATTAAAAATAACGATATTTCCTCCTTCATTTCTTTCAGCGAAATCCAGTTACAATTTACAGCGACACCTAGCGTTTCCGGTTGACGAATTTTGAGGTACAATGCACTTGGGCGATAATGAATTGTTAATAACTAACGGATTATTCTGGATATTTACAATATAACTTTTGAAAACGAAAATAAAACAAACAGAATGTATTCCACAGGAGCTTCCTGTCCGTCCAATAGTTTCCGTTGTTCCAATGGGAAGTGTAGATCCACTGCAATCCTATGTAGTGGACTAGATGGATGCGGAGACAACAGTGACGAAAACAGATGCGAAGTGTGTTGTAAGTATGGAGGTCTTATTACTTTAGGCTTAAGAATCGATGCCCCCATAATTTATTAACATTTTGTTTGAATGGAGTAACAAGTCATTTCATTTATCATAACAGGTGCATGATGTGTTCTGTCAATAACAAGTTTGTTCTATATAGTGTCAATAGCATACTTATGTGTGTATGTTTTATAATAAAGCCACATTGGGCTATCTGCTGTGTCCACTGAGGGGAATCGAACCACTGATTTTTAGCGTTGTAAATCTGTAGGCTCACCGCTGTCTCACCGAGAGACTACTTATACTTAATATGTCAATATTATATTTTTAGCTGCCAATAGTAAATTTATATTTTTATCGGTCAATTAATATTAAATTCCGATCGACAAGCTATCGGCTTACAGAAAAACAAAACCTCAACCTGGTAATGAGTACAGCTAATTAAATATGCATTGCTTACGTTCTTATTTATGAATATTAGAATGTAATGTTTCAGGATTAAATCCTCTTTCTGTTGATATTGTTGACAGAACTATAAAGAATTTAAAAAGAACGCGGATAAAAATATTACGCTTAAATCAGTCACTGAAAATTTAAAGAAAAAATGAAAGGCTTCTAATACCTCTTACCCCTGGCTTATCTTGTTAAATAATGCAACAATTCAGAAAACAACAAAGCCACGTTCTTTATATAACCTTAAGATAAAATTGATTCAATCGAAAAACTGTTATACAAAAATATCATGTGAATGTGGAAATATTCATGTAGGACAAACTATAAGACATCTGAAATACAAAATAAATGAACATGAAATAAATGTTAGATATGATAATATAAAGATCTCGCTTTTAGCTGAACATACAAATGAAAATAAACCCTTTGATTCAATGGGGAAAAAACTGTTATTTTAGCACAACCTATATACTTCAATGGTAGTTATATCCGTAAATCTACTGAGATATTCAAAAGTAATAAACATAATTTTAAAGTATTAAATAAGGCTGGGGGATTAGAGGGAAATGTTGTTAATAGATGGCGTGTAATTCGTATGTAAATATAATCATGTGGTTTTTGAAATACATACATACATACAAATATATAGGTATTAATTTTTTCCTCCTATGGGACAGCGGTAAGTCGACGAACTTATAATGCTAAAATACGAGGATCAGTTCCTCGCGATGGACACAGCAGATAGACCAATGTGGCTTTGTTAATAAAACGAACTAACGAAGGTCTTTAATTCTTTTGTTTGTTTGAATTTCGCGCAAAGCTACACGAGAGCTCTCTACGCTAGCCGTCCCTAATTTAGCAGTGTAAGA
>NW_013670428.1:10136-13711 GCF_000517525.1 Limulus polyphemus | reverse complement strand
TGTGAGAGGGATTCGAACCTGCGACCCTCAGATTGCGAGTCGAGTGCCTTAACCACCTGGCCATGCCGGGCCTTGCGTGTTAGAGGAGATTATGGTGACTGTGGGTTGCCTCTGTTACACTCGCGGCAAGCAAGGTGTGGAGACAGGTGCAGAAAGACGTTGAAACATGTAGAATGTTTAGTCCTGATGATGTGACAGTAAGACATTGAAACACGTAGAATGTTTAGTCCTAATGATGTGACAGTAAGACGTTGAAACACGTAGAATGTTTGAGACTGTTCCCAGCCTTACTTTTTTTTATCTTTATACAGTAAATTATTAGTTGAATTTTGTTCATTCTATTTTGAGAATGAGGAAAGTGTAATTTTCAAATATTTACTGTGTATCATTAATCGTTGATTTTTTTTTCTTTAAACATCTGTGTTATTTAAAATTTTCACAAGTATCATCTTAATAATGGCATAATGTTTGCCTTTTAGAGTGTTGCTTAAGCTTAAAACTGCACAATGAGCTATCTGTGCTGTACTCACTGCGAGAATTGAACCCTGAATTTTACCATTATAAACTTTCAAAATCACCAGCCCCCCAGTGGCACAGCAGTATGTCCGCGGACTTACAACGCTAGAATCCGGGTTTCGATACCCGTGGTGGGCAGAGCACAGATAGCTCATTGTGTAGCTTTGTGCTTAATTACAAAGAAGCAAACAAAATTTCCATGAGCCTAGGGATGTGTCAACTGGGGTGGAGTGTCGGGCAGACCCACCATTGGAAATATCTTCCTTTTTCTCCACCTGTGATATAAAAATTTGGTCTTTAAAGATTTTTAAATTCTCCCTTCATTATGTCCTCCATTGCCATGAAAGCGTTAACTTTTTTGGACGGGTGAGGTAGTCATACTATATAACTTGAACCGAAAGATGTCTCTCCAATCGGATGAGACCTAGGGGGTGGGTTTGACACAACAATCAGACCGTCGTAAAGTCGTATAAACAAAACCTGAAATAATTTCGTCATTTTTATAATTAAATAGAATAAATAGACATTTTAAAACATAATTATTTATTTTGTTTATCAGCACTAGAACGCTTGACCCCTCCTCTGATACACCCCCCCCCCCCCATAATAAACCCTAGAAAACAACTGTCGTATTCTCAGAGGGAGCTAGCTTAGCGGTGAAAACAATGCTGTTCTGAAAGTTGAGAGTGGTTAAAAAAAAGGATTTTTTTTCTACATGTGTAACAATATTATTTGGTAATTATGCCTACTTGTTGGTCAGAATAAATGTAGTTATTTTACTCTTTTTCTTCATTTATATTCTGCTACTCCATTTTGAGCCATATAACACAATTTGGAATTAGAGCACATTTATATTAATTTCTCCTCTCTTTTCACTTATATATTATCAGTTAGTAAGATAACCTGTAGATGGCAGCACCTCACGCTATTACTTTTGTAAACTAATAACTAGGGGAAGCGCAATAATAAAATAGCTTTTGTTGTCTGATTTTGTGTTTTGACATGGAGTACACGTTACATATCGACAATGCTAAAAGTTTTAATTTCAAGAGTTTTCGACACATTCTGATGATCTATCTGTTCTAATTTTTATTTTATTTTATCTTTGTTTGCTGTCTTATTTCAGATTGTGAAAAGCCGCCAGACCGATATAGCATCGTGCATTAGTCAAGGAAAACCGATAACTTAAGTGACTCAAGTGCTCAAATATACAAGACCTGTTAGCTTTTCACGAAAACAGTGTGTTTATGTTATTGTAACTTTCATATCGTGCTTTTGTGTGTGTGTGTGTGCCCTGGTATGTCCTTTTGGTAAAAATTCTGAGAATTTGGACTTTTCTTTCGATTTCAGAGGGTTGGGTTGGTTTTGTGTTAGCTTTCAATTTACCTTTGAAAACTCAAAAAAAAACTTTATTTTTTACTGGGAGTATTCTGTCACATCTGAACACTTTCCTATACTATACACAACATTAGTAATAACTGGTTGTTCTTGCGATGTAGGTGGGGATGTTTGATAATAAATGCTAAAATACAATAATAGTAATAATTTGTGTGTGTCTTCTTTAGTTAGGCTTAACACATTTAAATAACGTGTTAGTCTAAGAAACACTTTCAGTACGTCATGAAGATAAAGAAATAACACGATAGTTTCAGAAACAACTTCAGTAAGTTCTAAAGATAATGAAATAACACGATAATTTCAGAAACAACTTCACTAAGTTCTAAAGATAAAGAAATAACACGATAGTTTCAGAAACAACTTCACTAAGTTCTAAAGATAAAGAAATAACACGATAGTTTCAGAAACAACTTCACTAAGTTCTAAAGGTAATGAAATAACACGATAGTTTCAGAAACAACTTCACTAAGTTCTTAAGGTAATGAAATAACACGATAGTTTCAGAAACAACTTCAGTAAGTTCTAAAGATAATGAAATAACAGATAATTTCAGAAACAACTTCACTAAGTTCTAAGGTAATGAAATAACAGATAATTTCAGAAACAACTTCACTAAGTTCTAATGGTAATGAAATAACACGATAGTTTCAAAAACAACTTCAATAAGTTCTAATGGTAATGAAATAACACGATATTTTCAGAAACAACTTCAATAAGTTCTAATGGTAATGAAATAACACTATCGTCTCTATTTAAATAACGTTTTAGTACTACCAAAACTGTTAAAAACAGTTAAAGTATAACAATTTTCTCACATACATTAACTGTATTGTTGTCTTTAGAAGCACTAAAGTTGAATTTTTTTCACTGTTGTTATCTCCTAGTATTGTACTTAAAATGTCTGATAACCAACGAGTCTTTCTATAATACTTTCTGTTTTGATTGTGAAGGAATATAACAATTTTAACTGTTAACATCCTAGTTACAAAGTTTAGAAACATATAAAATATGTCTTACTAAAATGAAGGCGGTAAAAACACCTTGAATTGTAATTCCTGTATCCCGTCACTGTTGTCACACGAAATTTTAGACAAGGTTGTTTTTCGGATCTCCACCAATTGATTTGTTTAAAATATAACCAGGTTTATTTACTGTGAGAAGAATAACAAACACTTGGATTAAATTAACATAGTCTAGTTAAATTACTGTTATTTTAATGACTGTATACTTTTTTCGAACCAATATGTAGCACTAGAAAAACAATTAAACTAGTATTTATTAGGTCGTCAAGAAATTAATGTCGCATTTGGGAACACTTTCTTTAACCCCCCCGAGAAAAAGCGTACATCACGTATAATAGTTAAACGAACCGCCTATATGTCACGTTAGTGTAGCTTATATAATGTGTAAAGTTTAGTATACTCTAATCCGAATCCTTTTGAGGCGTGTGAGTTAGGAAATACGCCACGAAACAGCGCACGCGTTAGTAGTCTTACTGAGAGAGGGGTGAAGGATGTGGACGACCCTCGCCGATGTGTGAATGGGTCGTTACTTCTTGTACTGATGGTGTGTCGCAAGACATGGATTTCGATAGGGATTGTGCTAGTAAACGAGTACGATCTGACCCCGGTTCGAGTGTCGAATTAATCGGACACCAAAAG
>NW_013670428.1:6394-9136 GCF_000517525.1 Limulus polyphemus | reverse complement strand
TGCATACACGGTTATAAACCTTTCCAATAAGGGGTTTGATGTTTTCCACAGTCTGTGGTTGATAGTGGGATAAATTTCTCTGCTCCTTCCAAAATAATAGTTATTAGACGAGAATGTACAGATTCGACAGAAGAAGACATATCTATGTTTTGAATGGAAGAATCAAGGAACGTATGGATGTTGAGCCAGTTTGCTTTGTTAAAGTTCCAGAAGGCTGTTGTACTCCTAACTTCAAGAGGGATCTTAACAGATGTAATGCCCGGGCGATGGTCACTTCCCAGGTCATCATCTAGAACATCCCAGGTAGCAAGACTAGCAAGTTTACTGTCTACAATAGTGAGATCTAGAGGAGAAAGATTACCCCAAACAAGACATGTCCCACGACCGTCATTTAATACCACTTTGTCAGATTCCATAACTAGATCTCTGAGAATCTGATCTCGACAGTCAGTTTTTGTTCCACCCCATAAAGGGTTGTGAGCATTAAAATCTCCACAAAGTATATTATTAGGAAGAAAAAACTCAATACTCAACAGGATCAATGGCGACACCAGGGTTATAAATATTAAATATCGTGACACTTCCCATAGAAATCTGACACTGAATCCCAACAGCTTCTATATTTTCTGGGCAAGTAACGACAGTAAAGAGCAAGCGATTCTTGACAAGAGTTAGTACACCTCCCTTTGCTGAGTGTTCTCGATCTTTTCGAATGTTTTTGTTTAACTGCTTTCTCACAGCAAGAGCAGGAAGAAAGCTCTTAAAACCCGTCTCTTAGACGATTATATTGAGTATAAAAAGCAGAAGGCCATTTGTCAACGTACGGGTTCGAGAACTCCAACAACGATTCTGGCATAATTACTGCTCCAGTTTCAACCGTTCATCAAATTTAAGTAAAATATGGAAATTCGTAAAGCGTATGAATGGTGGGGGTTCTGTCTGTATTCCTACCCTTAAAACTCTTGGATCAACATATCTGACGGATGTTGAAAAGGCAAATGCGCTATCTGATCAATTTGCCCGCATCAGCAGTTCCAACAATTATTCACTCGAATTTTTAACTCACAGAAAATTATTTGAACATGACTACTATGCCACCTTTATAAAGAAGCCAAACAATAGTAAAGGGTTGTATGCTCAATTCACGATCGGTGAAATTAACCGAGCAATAAAGACGTCTAAAAACTCGGCCCCCTGGTGACGATCGGATTCCTTAAAAAATTTATAAAAATCTTTCGCCCAATTTTTTGGTAAAGCTGCTGGAATATTTCAATAAGGTATGGAATGAAGGTACCCTCCCTACCGCCTGGAAACATGCCATAGTTTGTCCAATCCCTAAGCCAGACAAGGATCCAAGTTCTGTTACATCGTATCGACCAATTGCTCTTACTTCTACTATGTGTGTCAAATTATGGAACGAATGATTGCATACCGTTTGAGTTGGTATTGTGAAAAACATAAACTTTTCGACCAGTTTCAGTCTGGTTTCCATTGGAAGAAGTCACCGCTTGATCATTTGTTACGGCTACATGAAGATGTCAACAAATCATTATGTAACAGAGGAAAGGCAGTGTCTGTATTCTTGGATATCGAACGAGCATACAATATGGTTTGGAAAGAAGGTTTGTTATATAAACTCAATAGTTATGGTTTTGATGGCCAACTCTTTAATTGGATTAAAGACTTTCTTTCAAACCGATCCTTTAAGGTCAGAGTCAATGGAGTCGTCTCTGGGGAAAGAGTCTCCGAAAATGGTACTCCCCAGGGTAGTGTTATTAGCCCTATTTTATTCCTTCTAATGATTAATGACCTTAGTTCTTCCTTCATTAATAATGGTACGAATTATAGTATTTTTGCTGATGATCTAGCCCTCTGGAAAACTGGTCGTAATATTAATCACATTCAAACCTGTCTTCAAATAAATCTGGATAATTTAGCCGATTGGTTTTTTAAATGGGGCTTTACGGTTTCAGCCCTAAAGTCTGCAGTCCTACCTTTTTCCTGTTCTTCAAGCACTGTGAAATTAAATCTTAATAACCATCAACTAGTCTCTGTCACTCACCACAAATTTCTTGGAGTTATCTTTTATTCCAGGTTAAATTGGACGCGTCATATCACCCATGTCTCGCACAAATGTGCTAAGCGACTCAATTTGCTTAAATGTGTGTCTGGCACACGTTGGGGAGCGTCCAAAAAGACTTTATTACTTATGTACAAAACCTCAATAAGATCCGTCATTGATTATGGCAGTATCATTTATGACTCTGCAAGTCGCTCAGTCGTTAAACAACTGGACGTTATTCAGAATCTTCAGAATCGTTGTCTGCGATTATGTTGTGGAGCATTGAAACACACCCATATATCGGCTATGGGAGTGGACTGTGGTGCCCTACCCCTTGACCTGCAGAGACGGAAGATCCAACTCAAATTTATAGCAAGATCTTTGTATTACGATTATCCCGTTCATTTCATTCAAAAGAATTGGCAAGATTATTACGGAACCTTTCATCAAAATAACTCCCCAATGTCGATAAAAACTGAAGACTTTTTCTCGTCCATGAACCTTCAAAATTTTGCAAAATACAAATATTTTCACTTTCCTCCTTGGGAGATTCCAACCCCTGATGTCGACGTCAGTCTTCATTATGCTGGTAAAAAACGGGAGCAAAGTTATTTGCTTTTCTCCTTGGCCAAGGAGAAACTAGCTAGTTTCTCAGACTGTACTAGTATCTTTATGGATGG
>NW_013670428.1:4552-5394 GCF_000517525.1 Limulus polyphemus | reverse complement strand
TGATGTCGACGTCAGTCTTCATTATGCTGGTAAAAAACGGGAGCAAAGTTATTTGCTTTTCTCCTTGGCCAAGGAGAAACTAGCTAGTTTCTCAGACTGTACTAGTATCTTTATGGATGGCTCCAAGTCTACCAGTTTTACTTCATCGGCATTTTATATAAACAATCATTTAAAACTGCACCTACTTCTGTATATAAGGCTGAACTGTTTGCTATCTTACAAGCCCTTCTGTGGCTGGAAGATTCCGAGGTTATGAAGGCTCTAATAGTCAGTGATTCTTTAAGTTCATTACTTTTGATTAAGAACGGTTCCTTTACATCTAACCCAATGTTACTGAGTGAAGTATTTATATACCTTATCCGATTATGTCGCTGTATGGTCATCAAATTTCTTTGGGTCCCTAGCCATATAGGAATCCAGGGAAATGAGATAGTTGATCATCTTGCCAAGAATGCGTTAGCATATCCTGGGGTCACAAGCGTTTCTATTGAACTTGGTGACCTCTATGGCCAAATTTATCAATTCATTTTAGATTCCTGGCAGCGTAGATGGAATTCCGTGCAACATTCCAATATCTACAAAAAAATTGTTCCTCTTGTTTCTTCTCACATCAAGTATGAATGTACGAACAGACATCAAGAAGTTATTATTACATGCCTCTGGTTTAATTGCACAGGTCTAAATGGACAACTGTACCAAATAAAAGTACACCCAAATGGTGAATGCAGCCATTGTTCAAATTTTGAAGACCCAGAACACGCTTTCAGGGAATGTACCTATTACCAAAGAGATCGAGCAGCCATAAAACATCAGATGGGTAACATAAAAGTCCCTTTTACCTA
>NW_013670428.1:0-4162 GCF_000517525.1 Limulus polyphemus | reverse complement strand
AGCAGGGGCCGACATGCTAATCTGATGGTGCCATATCGGAGAATATGGTGGGTGGGAGAGAACTTCCCAACCCAACTCTATAATATTGTGTTGCGTCAAACGTGCCACATGTGGACGTGCAATGTCGTGGAGAAGAACACCTTTTCGATTGAATAGTGAAGGGCGTTTATGATGAAGGGCTTGATTTTAAACGTCAGTTGTCAACTATAGATCTTTGCATTGACAGTTCGCTGTGGGTTGAAGAGTTCGAAATGAATTATTCCTTTGATGTCCCACCGAATGCAAAGCATTACTTTCTGTGGATGGAGTCCAGGTTTTGGGGTCGAAAGCGGATTTTGTCTGGGATGAGCCATTGTTTTTGGCATTTAATATTCGCATAAAAAATCCATTTTTCATCACCAGTGACAATTCTGTCCAAAAATGATTCACGCGCAATACGCGCCAGAAGAGACGAAGCAACGTTCACACGTTGGAAATAATGATCATCGGAGAGTTCGTGAGGCACCTGAACACATTCTTTATAGAGTTTCCTATATTCCTTAGATGTTTACGTGTTGTTGCATGGGAGGCATGAAATTTCATGGCCATTTCACGTGTGTGTTGCCTTGGGTTAGACTCGACAAGCGTCTTCAGAGTATCAATATCAATTCCAACATGTCGGCCCCTGCAATCATAGTTTTTAAGGCTAAAGTCACCTGAACGAAATTTTCTGAAACATCGTTGACACTTACGAACGTTCAAAACATTTCCATAAACTTCTTTGATATTCTTTGTGGCTATAGAGGCGTTGTTTCTCTTCTTGTATTCAAACATCTTTATATGCCGAATGTGTGTCTCGTCGTGTGCCATTACTATAAAAGATTAGAATATACTGAACTTTACACATTATATAGGCTACACTAACGTGACGATTAGGCGGTTCGTTTAAGTATTATACGTTTTTTTTTGTTGTTGTTGTTTTTTTTTGGGGGGGGGGTAAAGAAAGTGTTCCCAAACGCGACATTAATTTCTTGACGACAAATGACTTTTCCAGACAATCTAACAGAGAAAAAAATGACGAGCCTTATCGCTCTCATTCTTTCACAGAACTATTCTGTTTGGGATCTCAATAATTTCTTATACCGTAAATGATAGCAATATATATATATATATATAACGGGCGATGCGCTATTTTGGGCATATAATTAGATTTGAGGGTAGGTTGGTAAAGATTCTGATGAGTAATAAAATCGAATTGGGTATAGGCGCACCTCACGGTTGGTATTGTTGGCGCAAAAAATATAGCTAATAAAAAGAAAACAAATAAGTACCTGATGATAACAAAACTTTGTCGAAACGTTGTACATTTGCTGTTATATTAAACTTATATTCAAGTTTTTCTTCATTACTCATTCAAGCCTTCTCCAAGCATTATTAATCT
Source organism: Limulus polyphemus (assembly GCF_000517525.1). Taxonomy (NCBI): domain Eukaryota; kingdom Metazoa; phylum Arthropoda; class Merostomata; order Xiphosura; family Limulidae; genus Limulus; species Limulus polyphemus. The sequence continues at coordinate 2,742 of NW_013670428.1, read as the reverse complement.
CAAAGTGGGTTCCTCGTCATCGAAAAGAAGTACAATAAAAAACTTCATAAAGACAAGAAGCGATCAATATATTCGTAACCTAACTTGTTATAGTAATATAGAAAATTTTAATGCTACAAAAAGTATTGAAACAAGAAAATTAAAACTGCATAAAATGAGTTACTTAAAATTTTTAAATAATTATCCCTACATTCCCTACATTGGCTGAGACTAACATAATTACAGAGTTGTTCATGGAGAGTAATGCACAATGATAAAGGCAGACACTAAACACACACCGTAAACATAAACAGGTATGGATCTGATAGTTTGACGAACAAGAACGTAAAACATACAACTAGGTTGCCGGCTGTGTACTCAAACAGATTGCACTAGTGTCTTCCTTGAGTGCTATGACCTTAGACATTTACTCAACAGTCAGCTATACAGATATGACGTAGTTTCAGAGCACGCGCTAGGATGAAAAGTCAACATAAATGTTAATTGCTATTTTTCCAGTTTGTACAGAGAAAGTTAGCTAGAAAAATGTAGCGTGTTTTTTGCTGAGAGAAACAGATGTGTTACGTATCTAGTCGTTTGTTAACTTCCCGGTATAAATTCTTCCCGATGAACTTCAGCGATACAAGTCCTTTCTTAAATAAAACTAGTTTATTTTTTTTCAATACAACTCTGCAATACACAGAATTTCCACAGTCACTTTAACTTAAACACACGCTTTAATTCACAACGATTCACACAGTTTACTTACGGTCACTACCGCTAGCTTGACTCAATTATCTGTCTCTATACCTATCTATCTGCTATAATTTCTCCGCTTTATTTGCCGGGCTTATATACAAAAAAGAAAAGAAAAAAGAGGGCGCTTAGAAAAGACTAGAGTTGTCAGGAAAAGTCAAGATCCTTCGAGAATCTCATGACGTGTTTCCAGCGTCACGTGACTTCCGCTGTCGTAACAGACGTTATATACATTGTAGAGGTAATTAATCTGAAAATTCCTTGTTACGATGTGAAGGTTGGGATAACACACCTGAATGGAATTTAAGGTTTTCGTGACGTTACGATATGAAGATTAGAAAACAAAGGTCGTTAAATATGACAATATGGCAGATATTTTTCAAGCACAAAATTAAAAGAAGAAGAATTTCTAAACTTGGAAAATTATTGCAGACAATTACCGGTTATACATCGTATTTAGTTACGACTGATTTTAATTACTGGTTATACATCGTATTTAGTTACGACTGATTTTAATTACTGGTTATACATCGTATTTAGTTAACACTGGTTTTAATTACTGGTTATACATCGTATTTAGTTAACACTGGTTTTAATTACTGGTTATACATCGTATTTAGTTAAGACTGGTTTCAATTACCGGTTATACATCGTATTTAGTTAAGACTGGTTTCAATTACCGGTTATACATCGTATTTAGTTAAGACTGGTTTCAATTACCGGTTATACATCGTATTTAGTTAAGACTGGTTTAGCGAATCATCTAAAGTATATTCTCACACATAATAACTCTTCATTTTTTATCATTAGACAATACTTAGCATTAAAGAAGTTTTAAACAACAAATCCAATTTGTAAAACAATTAAAAACACGAAACAAACAACACATCCAATTTGTAAAATAATTAATAGCACTAAGCAGGCAACAAATCCAATTTGTAAAATAATTAATAGCACTAAGTAGACAACCAATCCAATTAGTAAAATAGTTAATAACACTAAGTTGACAACAAATCTAATTTATAACATATTAAAAATACGAAGCAGACAACAAATCCAATTTGGAAAATAACACAGGCCTGCGATGGTTTTATTGTCTTGAATTTTTTACATATTCAACAGCAATTCCTGTACGCTGAATCCGAAAATCATATCCATTTTACTCCATTGCATATAGATTTTTCACAAAACGTCATATATACTTTTACATAAGTGAATCATTTTCATGGAAATCGGGTCACATTTTGTTATGCTTAAAATGTTGACAACAACTGGCTATAGATTTCTCTAGACCAATCGCGACGTGAGAGTCTTATCGATCGTTCTAGAACCCAAGAGAAATGCACTGCTAGTACATAAACGGTTAACAGGCTGCATGACATGTTATTTCTGGATTTGGTGAGAGATTTCGGCCTTCCAAAGGATTCTTCAGAGATTTTGGGGTCCAGACTTCGGGCTAAGAACTTACTTTCTCCAGGGACATCATTTTATTGGTACAGAAATCGTGAGAAACAGTTTATACCATACTTTTCACAAGAAGGTTCACTGGTTTATTGCAACAATATTGCTGAATTAATACCAATGCTAGGAGCTGTAGTCTATAAACCAAGTGAGGGGCGACTGTTCATTGATTCCTCCAAAAGAAGTCTAAATGGTGTTCTCCTTCACAACGGTAACATTTATGCAGCTGTTCCTATTGCTCATTCTGTTCACTTGAAGGAAACGTACGAAAATATCGAACTTCTTAATAAGGTCAAATACAATGAACATGGTTGGCTACTTTGTGGAGACTTAAAAAAGTCCTTTGTATGTTGTTGGGTCAACAATCCGGTTATACAAAGTTTCCATGTTTTTTGTGTGAATTGGACAGCATAGCACGAAATCAGCACTGGACAAAAAAAAAAGCAATAGCCACGCAGAGTCGGCCTGACACCAGGATCGTAAAACAACAACAATGAACGTGAAAGTTTGGTTGACACAAAGAAAGTCCTATTACCTCTACTTCAC